>NC_141824.1:2936012-2961012 GCF_982586985.1 Callionymus lyra
AGGCAGAAGTACCTGTCCACCCCCGACAGGTGCGTTCAGAAAGAAGATCTGGATCATCATCATGAGTCTGAGCCTCCTGTCAGTCAGAGATGATTGACACGTTTATCAAACATTCTCAGGTTCAACTCGACCATACGATACAAACGAGAGTAAATATTAGTTTTTAACTTGTTTTAAGGTTTAACACATTCATTGAAAACAATCACATAAGAATGAAATCAACAATTAGCACCAACTCATCATTTACTTATTTTTGTAATTTATTTTGTATTCATTTGGTTCATATTATTGTTTTAGTTTGATTTTTTTAGTTTTTAAAACTTAAGGTCAGCTCATTGAAAGAGTAAATATAAGTGAAACCTGAGTTTACACTTATAGTAATTATTAATTGTATAATTATATATATATATTAATAATAATATTTCTTTAATTATAATATGTTTTATTTGTTTTACCATACAATAGGTTTATTTCACTTTTAACCTTGTATTTTATAAAAAAATATTTTTAGTTCCAACAACAATAATAATGAAGGTAATAATAATATTATAAATAACAATAATACTAATGATTCTGTTCTTCTATTATCTTGTTTTATTCTGTTCTGACGCCACAAAAAATCTTGTGTTTACAACAAGTTTCTAATTCTGAAGGTGATTCTTTCTTTCTTTCGCTCTGCGTCATGACCAGCAGGGGACGCTAGTGAGCACCGATCAACCTCACGAAGATGATGCGTTTGACACGTTTTTTTGCTCCGAGTTTTAGATTTTTATTCTTCGTTCATCTTAGTGTGAAAATAAAACTGTATCTTACGTTAAAGAACAAGAAGAAAGAAGGCAGAGCTGCAAACATTACGAGCCATTATTCGACTCGTTCATGCGTCATAAGTCCTTTAATTTAGTTTTTAAAAACCATCAGGTGTCGAACCATCATGATCGAGATGTAATAATGAGAATATTCTGGGATGTGTTGCAACACATTCACAGAATCATTATTATTTTGTGTGTTTTTTTTAAATCACCAGAGATAATTAAAAAAGTATTTAAGTTCTCACACGAAAAATTGACGAGTAAATAAGTTCATATGAAATGGTATCGACAGAGCCGCTCACGCACAGTCACTTCGTGTCATGAATGTCAATCTCACATCATGATACTTTTACTTCTGAAGCCAGTGAATGACATCAACCTTCTGTGTGACACCAGCAGCTCTGAGCTCCAAAGAAAGAATCTGTGGTTCGTTGAAGAACAAGCGGCGCCAACACAAGCACATATAAAGTGCATTACACTGATTTAACACTGATTTAACGTCACACATCTGCACGGACACACGATGAGATGAAGTAATCTGCCTTTTTAATACTTGATATATAAAGCTCAGAGTCTGGGGTTTTTTATATTTTGCTCCTCGGGCTATTTTCCCGTAAAGAGTATAGAAGCTCAGTCGCTGTAAATCCACCTCACATGCAGACTTGTGTCTGAGAGACGCTTTTCCAAGAGTAGAAACGTTAATACAGAGAGAAAGTTATTTGTGTAGAAATAATCACAACAATATGGCTGGTAGTATATGTTGGATGTTTAACATCAGTGAACAAAACGAATTGTTGGTTAAAATACGTTAACTTTTCTTCTTAAAGAAACAATATGTAACATTTTAACATGATCGTTTTTCCTTCTTAAACACTCGTGGAAATCTCCAGATATTACAAGAAACCAACATAACAAGATCCTTTATCTTGACTAAACACAATGATATACAGTTCAAGAAAAAAACTTAATACACTTTAATTTGTTCAGGCTTTTCCTTGATTCTCTGAGACGCCTGTGTTTTTCTTGGTGTTGTCTTGATCTTTTAAAGTATATATTTTTATTGAGTATTGTTTTGATTGTTTAAGCGCTTCGTGACCCTGGTCTGGAAAAGCGCGCTACAAATATTACTTACTTATTATCTTATAAGAACAAATAATGAAAAGTTTTGCAGTTACACTGTTCTGCCATATGGGGGAGCTGGAAACAACATTTTAGAACTTACTTATTGTTGCTTTAACCACAAACTAAGTAAACAAACAATCCTGCTACAAGTCATCGGGAGTTGATCTCATTAATTTTTCTTAATTCTACTTGTATGAATTTACTTTATATTTTTATTTAGAGCAGATTTAAACATTATAAGGTTAAGGATAATTATTTTTGAATTCTTTCTTAATGATTTTTTTTAGGTAGACACTAAAAATGATTAAAACATTTCCTTCAAACAAATGAAAATCCAAACAAATACAGCCTGCAAAGATACTTCTCTATACCTTCATTCTTCCCAACATGTCCAGCATCTTTCACTATAGAGTAAGTAAGTAAGTAAGTAAGTAATATTTATTTATATAGCGCTTTTCCAGACCAGGGTCACAAAGCGCTTTAACAATCAAAACAATACTCAAAAAAGTACATACTTTAAAGATCAAGATAATACTGAGAACAACACAGGAGTTCGAGAAATTCAAGGAAAAGCCTGAACAAATAGAAACGTCTTAAGATGTTTCTTAAAGGAGTCAGTAGATCCATCAAGAGCAAAGAGAGAGAAGATCGTTCCAAAGCTTAGGAGCAACAGCCTGAAAAGATTTCTCTCCTCTGGTCCTGAGCCGTGTGCGTGGAACCATAAGTAGATTCTGATCCACAGACCTCAGAGCCCGAGCTGGGGTGTAAGGCTGGATCAGATCAGTGATTGAAGGTCTGACCATGAATAGATCTGAAAGTAAGAACCAGAATTTTAAAGTTGATCCTGAAAGAAACTGGAAGCCAGTGAAGAGTTTTAAGGATCGGAGAAATGTGAGTTCTTCTACTAGAGCGGGTCAGAATTCTCACTGCAGAGTTCTGAATCAACTGCAGACGAGACGATCCTTCTTGAAATCAGTTACTTATATTCACACATGGTTTTGATCATTCACTCTGATCATGAAACTCTTCACGCAGGCCTCACATAAATACACATTTAAAAAAAAAGCAAAGATTATTTGCATACAGTGGATTAAAGGCTCGGCACAGCAGGTAACAGTCTGACAAAACAATATTCAAATAATCTGACTCGCTGCCATCGATGTGAAAGCCTGGAGCCTGAGGCGTCCCTCAGCTCACCGATCAACAACTAACCAGTGATCGCATGTGTCCTGTCGGCTCAAACCACAACCAGTGAAACCACCTGAGGATCTTCAAAGCAAAACCTATCAACGCTCTTATTAGATGCAACAAGAAAATCCTAATCTGATCAATGTAATCCAACAAAAAGATAATCCCTGACGTCATCAGTTCATGTTGATGTAACATGTTTCTTTGTGGAGACGTTTTCCTCCGGGCGGTGATTGACACTTGCGAGTGTGAAGTTACTCTTCCTCGAAGACTAATGACCATGAATAATCTGGGTGTTTATCTATTCTGCAATTACTTTCCCTCGCCTGCAGTTGTTGGCTGGAGACGCTCGGGCACGTCAGGCTCATCTTCCTCGACAACTTGATCGCTCGCACGCACACGCGGAGACGATCAAAGACGCTCGCGCTATTTTGAGGCTAATGATTATGATCTTTGTGTATCTTTCTCTGGGTGGATCACCATTGAACGGGTGTGAAGACATTAAGAGTGATTGTGGTTTTGTTTAATCTGTGATCATTTTTTTTAAACGAACAACAGTCAGGATAAATCTCTAACGTCTTTGTCACTCCTCAGGTTGGACTTGGCCCAGTCGCTCGGTCTCACGCAGCTTCAGGTGAAGACCTGGTACCAGAACCGACGCATGAAGTGGAAGAAAATGGTGAGAAACACAAACATTTGACTCTTGTCAAGGGCTCAATGGTACCGATACTTTCAGTTCGATCCCTGTTTCTGGACGATACTTTCAGTTCGATCCCTGTTCCTGGACGATACTTTCAGTTCGGTATCTGTTCCTGGACGATACTTTCAGTTCGATCCCTGTTCCTGGACGATACTTTCAGTTCGGTATCTGTTTCTGGACGATACTTTCAGTTCGATCCCTGTTCCTGGACGATACTTTCAGTTCGGTATCTGTTTCTGGACGATACTTTCAGTTCGGTATCTGTTACTGGACGATACTTTCAGTTCGGTATCTGTTACTGGACGATACTTTCAGTTCGGTATCTGTTACTGGACGATACTTTCAGTTCGGTATCTGTTTCTGGACGATACTTTCAGTTCGGTATCTGTTTCTGGACGATACTTTCAGTTCGGTATCTGTTCCTGGACGATACTTTCAGTTCGGTATCTGTTACTGGACGATACTTTCAGTTCGGTATCTGTTTCTGGACGATACTTTCAGTTCGGTATCTGTTCCTGGACGATACTTTCAGTTCGGTATCTGTTACTGGACGATACTTTCAGTTCGGTATCTGTTTCTGGACGATACTTTCAGTTCGGTATCTGTTCCTGGACGATACTTTCAGTTCGGTATCTGTTTCTGGACGATACTTTCAGTTCGGTATCTGTTCCTGGACGATACTTTCAGTTCGATCCCTGTTTCTGGACGATACTTTCAGTTCGATCCCTGTTCCTGGACGATACTTTCAGTTCGATCCCTGTTTCTGGACGATACTTTCAGTTCGATCCCTGTTCCTGGACGATACTTTCAGTTCGATCCCTGTTCCTGGACGATACTTTCAGTTCGATCCCTGTTTCTGGACGATACTTTCAGTTCGGTATCTGTTTCTGGACGATACTTTCAGTTCGGTATCTGTTCCTGGACGATACTTTCAGTTCGGTATCTGTTTCTGGACGATACTTTCAGTTAGGTATCTGTTCCTGGACGATACTTTCAGTTCGGTATCTGTTCCTGGACGATACTTTCAGTTCGATCCCTGTTCCTGGACGATACTTTCAGTTCGGTATCTGTTTCTGGACGATACTTTCAGTTCGATCCCTGTTCCTGGACGATACTTTCAGTTCGATCCCTGTTCCTGGACCATACTTTCAGTTCGGTATCTGTTCCTGGACGATACTTTCAGTTCGGTATCTGTTCCTGGACGATACTTTCAGTTCGGTATCTGTTACTGGACGATACTTTCAGTTCGGTATCTGTTCCTGGACGATACTTTCAGTTCGGTATCTGTTACTGGACGATACTTTCAGTTCGGTATCTGTTTCTGGACGATACTTTCAGTTCGATTCCTGTTCCTGGACGATACTTTCAGTTCGGTATCTGTTCCTGGACGATACTTTCAGTTCGGTATCTGTTCCTGGACGATACTTTCAGTTCGGTATCTGTTCCTGGACGATACTTTCAGTTCGATCCCTGTTTCTGGACGATACTTTCAGTTTGATTCCTGTTCTGGACGATACTTTCAGTTCGGTATCTGTTCCTGGACGATACTTTCAGTTCAGTATCTGTTCCTGGACGATACTTTCAGTTCGGTATCTGTTCCTGGACGATACTTTCAGTTCGGTATCTGTTCCTGGACGATACTTTCAGTTTGGTATCTGTTCCTGGACGGTACTTTCAGTTCGGTATCTGTTCCTGGACGATACTTTCGGTTCGGTATCTGTTTCTGGACGATACTTTCAGTTCAGTATCTGTTCCTGGACGATACTTTCAGTTCGGTATCTGTTCCTGGACGGTACTTTCAGTTCGGTATCTGTTCCTGGACGATACTTTCAGTTCGGTATCTGTTTCTGGACGATACATTCAGTTCGATATCTTTTCTTACTCCGATACTGTCTTCGATACCATAAGATCGATTTGAATGGAAAGAAAATTGACATAAAACATTTAAATCTTGAGTATAATTTTGCAGCTTTGCTAAATTTCCAATCCAAGAGGTTTTCTTATAGAAAAAAAGAATAACAAATATTTTCCAATTCGTGGTGCGGGGGTTAGCACAATCCTCTCATATCCAGATGGTTCCTTCTAACCTTTCTCTGTGTAGTTAGTATGTTCTCCCCGTGTTGTGTAGGTTTACTCCGGACACTCCGGTTTCCTCCCACAGTCCATAAACATACAGAGGTTGATTGAGAACTTTGGGAAATTGTCCATAGGTATGAGTGTGTGTGTGTGAATGGTTGTGTGTCTTTGTTTGCCTTGCGACAGACTGGCGTCCTGTCCAGGGTGTCCCCTGCCTCTCGCCCGTAGAAACTGGGATAGACTCCAGTCTCCCCCCATCAACCCCCATAAGGGAATAAGTGGCAAAGAAAATGAATGAATGAATGAATAATTCCCAGTGCTCAAAAAACACATGCAAACAAGTGACAAATGTGATGTTTACTGTCACTTATCCATCACGAGTAGGTTCAAAAGTTTGCACCGGAAGTGAAAGCATTTGTCAACCCTCGGTATCGATAGCTTCACTTAGATAAGTGTTCCTGATGGATCCCTTCTTTAAATACCAATTCAACCATTCAATCAGAGCCTCCAAAGGAACCGAAGTCTCGGCCCTACTTTTGTCGAATCCGGTCATCGCAGTCCAATAATAGCCTTCCTGAGCTATTTGCCGCGGCGGGCGGCGATAAAAGAGAAGGATCAGGCCGAGGGTGGCGCGAGGTGAAGCCGATGATGATAGCTGAGAGAGCAAACACTTTAGAGAAGGGTCAACAGCCCGCAGAACAAAGAAGACCTCAAATCGTTAACCGGAGAGATAAAGTAGTGTGAGAGGGCGAGTCAACAGCCATATGTCTCCACTTAATTACTATAATAGGAAAGACTTTTCTGTGACTCCTGCTGTCGTGAATTACCCTCGTAGTTCATCAGGTGTGTGTGTGTGTGTGTGTTCTTCAAGGTACTCAAAGGAGGTCAGGAGGCGCCGACGAAGCCCAAGGGGCGACCCAAAAAGAACTCCATCCCCACCACGGAGGAGATCGAGGCGGAGGAGCGACGGTTGAAGGTGGAGGAGGAGCAGCGCATGAAGAGGCTGGCGGAGGACGGAGCGCCGACCCAGGGAGTCCACGACGAGTCCAAGATGGAGCCCGAAGACCTGAGCCTGGTGTCCACGTCGCCGCCAAAGACTCTCCGTCCGGATCAGAGTCCGGATCGATCCGAGCAGGAGATGCAGTCGGAGATGCTCTTGGCCAGCTAGGCTCGGAGGCGGAACACAGACTGGAAAAAACGAATAGTGCCTCGGGATCACTGTAAAAAAAACAACAAAAAAACCTGTGTGAGGTTTAGATCCGGTCACGACCAGTGATGCGTCCACGAAGCTTCATGAAGCAGTGACCTGTATTTACACCTCAGGAGTCCGTTCCTTCAGTTAAGACGTTTGAATAGAATAGTTTGTTCGAAGCAAGAGGTTTAAAGTCGAACATAAGAACATACGCTTCATGAAGCTCCGTCGAAACCATCGCCCCGTACAGCTGGAAACCTAAGTAATGGCATCCGATGTAGCCTTTCATCGTCAGGCCGATGGACTGTTGACGCAGCTAATGTGCAAAGATGTAGATTGCAGTGAGAAATTGTTGCCTTGGAAAATAATCCACCAATACGTGTTGTGTGTTAGAATAATGGGATCAGTGAACAGTAGATTTACCAAAGAGTTGCTTCTGATATCAGGATTCATTTGGGAACTTACATATAAAAAAGTACTTCAACGGGAGAACTTACGCAGATATTTCAACCTCTATAATTCCTAAAGTTGCAGTTTATCTTCACTCTCACAATCAACGATCGTCAAGCTGCCTTCAAGAGTGTTTTTGCCAAACCGTTGCCTTATGGAGGTGCTCGTGCGGTGAATGTTTGACCCCTGACCTGCCGACCGCAGAAGTGGCTTCAGTGCCTTGTTTGTCTCAGATGGTCACGATATTAAATCCGTGTATATTTTTAAAGCGATTGAACAAGTGCTATTCGTGAGACGATGCTCTGATCTCTGTATTATTCAGTCCAAAGCCTTTTTTTTTTTTTAAAACAACAATGATTCTGCCAAAAGCCATACACTGTATCATACTTGTAAAAATAAAAGTATATGTTCTTTCAGGAAGTGTGTACGTGAAACAGAATTTTTACGGCTGTTATAAATTGAATTATTAAAATTCCTTGTGTGTATAATGTTACGGGCGTCCCTGCTTTTTTTTTTTAACGCTCCCTTTTATGCCGTCTGCCATGAGGTGCCTGTTATGCTGTCACACGTATGCAGGAAGATAAATCAAAAACCCGAGCCAAAGATGCATCCAAACGGCTGAACATTTAAACACTCAGAGGTTTTTCACCTCAAGGTCTTTTCACCACTTCGCCAATTAACTGCATTAGGAGCATAGTTTGAATGCCGCTCTGAGTTTTCTATTCAGAAGTCGTCTTTTGTACTTATGTCACGGTAATTGCTGCACTTTTGTTATTCAAATGAAGTCATGAAATGAAATAACGAATTATGGAATTACGCAACATCTGAATGATTATCTTCTACTTGAGTCTTCTTGACTTGACTGAAAAAAGAAAAATTGGCTTTTATAAAATAACAACACATATGTTATCCTAACAAATCAACATTGAGACGTCTATCTACTTTTTATTCAAAATCCCCACCTTTTAAATCCATTTTAAGTTCCAGATCCTCCTGATTATTATTTGTACTTTACTGTCTCATTTGTATCTTTCACAGAAAAACTTCTGATAGTTGAGCATCTTAGTTAAATGTCTTAGAGGCATCAGCGTAGATGAAAACAGAATAGAATAGTAAGTAAGTAAGTAAGTAAGTAATATTTATTTATATAGCGCTTTTCGAGACCAGGGTCACAAAGCGCTTAAACAATCAAAACAATACTCAAAAAAGTACATAGTAAGGCTGGATCAGATCACTGATGGAAGGTCTGACCATGAATAGATCTGAAAGTAGGAACCAGAATTTTAAAATGATCCTGAAAGAAACTGATGAAGAGTTTGAAGGAGAAATGTGAGTTCTTCTACTAGAGCGGCTCAGAATTCTGGCTGCAGAGTTTTGCTTTAACTGTATGATGTCTTCGTACTTTCATTGCATCTCAGATGAAAATGGAAGAAACAAAGTAAAGAACGACATGATCTTTTTTCTCAACACCTGACTCAACGCAACAAAGCAGGTGTGATCAAAAGAGGATCATTTCATTTGAAAACTCTTAGTCACAGGTGGATTATAAATGTACTCTACGGACTCCTTCAAGAAACATCTTAAGACGTTTTTATTTGTTCAGGCTTTTCCTTGATTTTCTGGAACTCCTGTGTTGTTCTCAGTATTATCTTGACCTTTAAAGTATATACTTTATTGAATATTGTTTTGATTGTTTAAGCGCTTTGTGACCCTGGTCTGGAAAAGCGCTATACAAATAAAAATGACTTACTTACAAGTTTTATTATTTTAAATGCTGAGGAACTGAGCACAATAGAGGTAATTTCAGGTTATATTCCAACAACCTGCTTTTTTTAAAGTCAATCATCTTAGACCGATAAAAATCAACGCACTCATTATAATAACTATGTTTTTCTTCATCTTCCACTCCCTGCTGTGACATCTATGGATTTATTATTGTGGAATTCAAAGTGTGAGAGAGTGTGTACTGTATATATGAATATTTCACTAATTATATGTTACGCGCTGCAGACGGAAAGACAATCGAGAAAAGTAATGCAGTCGGAGAGGTTTTTCTTCATCGTTAAAGTCAAACGTCTCTGTTGGTTCGTTCGTCTCCACAGTTGATGAACCTAAAGCTTGATGATCAGGTGGGATTAACGGGGCGGACTCGTCATAAATCTGTTTTAAAAGCAAAGTGCTCGGCAGTTTCCTCTCCACGATTGACTCCTCAAATAATTATCAGATCTCTTGTCACATAAAGCGAGCGTAAATCAAACCGTTACAGTAATGTCTGCGGGTTAAAGTTCAGGCAGCTCCATTACAGAGGAAGCTTTTCAGAGCCGGCTCGTAAATCACGCCGAGGGGGGGAACAAAGCGTTTAAGTCGTCCATATTGTGACATTTATCATCTGTATCTGTACAGCAAAACAAAATGGCCTGTGGTGCACCTACGCCCGTGACCCCGGCCAGCCGGGCAGGAACAGCCTAAAGTGTATTTTTAGTCGCTGATACCGGACATGGATGATTTCTTAAGCAAACAGCGCAGGCGGGCGTTGAGTGATGTGCAGTGAGCTCCGACTCCTTGAGTCAACACACTTAGTTTACTTTATAAGTGTGTGCAGTCGTCGGCAGAAGCACCCGCAAGTCGCTCAGGTATGTTCAAACATAAAACTGTTCGGTCTCCATCAATCACGGTTTTTCTTTCGCTCGAAAATACGTGGAATTCACTGCACATCACTGACGTCATTAAAAATCATCCTTTTTTTTGGAAAATGAAAAGATTAAAGAGGAAAATGGAAACATTTTCTTATGGATCTTGATCGACGACACCATGAAACCGCTGGAAGATTCCATTAAATCATCGGATACTTTATGGAACACGTTAAAACATTATGTCATAAACGTTCTGTATCTTGAAGACCTCAGCTTTATTATACATCCTCAGACATAAATGTACGTAATAATGTGTTTTTTATTTATTACTGGAACCATCTGGTTGAGAAGCTTCAGTAACAGATACACAACATCACAAGATTTTCTTGCCATCCATCCATCCATCCATCCATCCATCCATCCATCCATCCATCCATCCATCCATCCATCCATCCATCCATCCATCCATCCATCCATCCATCCATCCATCCATCCATCCATCCATCCATCCATCCATCCATCCATCCATCCATCCATCCATCCATCCATCCATCCATCCATCCATCCAAAGGTAAAACTTTCACTTGATAGCTTAAAACCACTGCGTATCTCAGACAATGGGTTGAGCAACTTTCAAATTTAATTTTAAGTACCTTTAAACTTTTCCCAGAAGCCACGCCTCTAAAATGTCTAATGTAGGCTGTCATGACTTAAGTGATCTCAAGATAGTTAGTAGTTTCACTGAAACTAAGAGAGGGCGTGATGAATGCCATTCAAGTTCCATAGATGGATGTTCATCCAAATGTTTTGATTGGTCCGTTAAATGTCAGCTAAAGTGTGTATGTGTGTGTGTGTTGTTGTGATGTGTGACTCTATTGTATCATCAGTGTGTGTGTTGTTGTGATGTGTGACTCTATTGTATCATCAGTGTGTGTGTTGTTGTTGTGATGTGTGACTCTATTGTATCATCAGTGTGTGTGTGTGTTGTTGTGATGTGTGACTCTATTGTATCATCAGGGTGTGTGTTGTTGTGATGTGTGACTCTATTGTATCATCAGTGTGTGTGTGTGTTCTTGTGATGTGTGACTCTGTTGTATCATCAGTGTGTGTGTGTGTTGTTGTGATGTGTGACTGTTGTATCATCAGTGTGTGTGTGTTGTTGTGATGTGTGACTCTATTGTATCATCAGTGTGTGTGTTGTTGTAATGTGTGACTCTATTGTATCATCAGTGTGTGTGTGTTGTTGTGATGTGTGACTCTATTGTATCATCAGTGTGTGTGTTGTTGTGATGTGTGACTCTATTCAATCATCAGTGTGTGTGTTGTTGTGATGTGTGACTCTATTGTATCATCAGTGTGTGTGTGTGTTGTTGTGATGTGTGACTCTGTTGTATCATCAGTGTGTGTGTGTTGTTGTGATGTGTGACTCTATTGTATCATCAGTGTGTGTGTTGTTGTGATGTGTGACTCTATTGTATCATCAGTGTGTGTGTGTTGTTGTGATGTGTGACTCTATTGTATCATCAGTGTGTGTTTGTACAAAACTCTTTTCATTGAAATATTGACATTAGAAAATGATCTTAAGCTCCGCCCACTTAAAAAACTTTGTTGTTCTGGAGATGAAATCTTGTTGACCATAACCTCACCCACTCTGCTGTGATTGGTCAAGCATGGAGGTTTGTCACTGCGCGTCATCCATCCCGGAAGTCTCCACCTCCAAGGGACTGTATAAATAAAGTGTGATTACAGCTGGAGGAGGAGTGAAGTCATTATTACGTCATAATGGACTCTCGTAACCTCTCGTTCGTCCAGATTTCAGAGCAACTTTATAAAGTAATAAAGTGTAAAACATGGTCATGATGAGGAACCTCCTGCATCTTGGATAGAAGAACATTTACTACATGTCAGGAGAGTTGATCTCAATGAGCGATTTATTCCTTCCATGTCAGTACTGCACATATAACAAGAGACATTTATTATTATTTAAAACTTAAAGGCATAAAAAAGGAAGCGTTCCTCTGGCCCGGGAATGGGATCCATCGAGCCGGGACCTTGATCCACGGTGTAAGGAGTGGACCGATCAAGGACTGTTTCTATAAACAGGTAACTTTCTCCCTAATGAAAATGACTTGTTTGTACATGCATGTCGTGGTTTACATGTCGCTCCACGACTCCTCGCTGACGGTTTGATTCTGATTCCGGGGAAGCAGTTGAACGTAGCAGTTCAAGGGAACATTAACTCTGACTGGGATCAGAACTGGCTGGTGGAACGAGAGGTACTGGCCGGCAGGCAGAGAGACAGGTTTCCAACCACACTCTGCATGTCTCCACTGGCTCCTCGAAAAAAGCCCTCCAGGCTAATTGTTGTGTGGCGAGGTAAGAGCGACATCCAGAGACACTGACGCTCTATTTGGGGGAACCAGTTCTTTTCTCACAGGTCCAAGTTCAGGAGCAGGTCACCGAGAGTGTTGTGTCGACCTAAGGCAGACCCCCCCCCACCACCTGCCGACACATCCGTCGCACACCTTCACCTGTCAGCTCAGCACACACCTGGGTAATTAGGGCCCGATGCGAGAGGGTCAGTGGGCGTCGCATGCGCTGCTTCGCCCTCGTCTGTGTCAGAGGAAGCTGTCTTTAAAACGTCGACGGCGAGAGCGACACGAGGCTTTCTTAAGTCAACAGAGGGCGGATGCTTCGGAACCCGACGCACAATGCTGCCCATTGTCTTGCACTGCGAGCGTAAGAGCGGGAGTCATCGGCGGTGTCAGCAGGATCAAGTCTTCGCCGTCGAGGAGGCGGCGAACGACCTGCGCTCGGATGTTTTCCGAAGGTCGTGCAACTGCTGCCAAAACGTCAAAAATAGGAAAAGACGGTTCAAAGCTGTCAGAGCTTTCGGAAATGAAGTTTCCGTAATTTTGTTTTCACGGTTACATCGAAAATGTTTTTTTTTTTTCGACGCGTTCACGACCGTGTGCTTGTGAAATATACGCTCATTATTTTGTCGATCAAAGTGACAGGCGCCAGTCAAGGGTGTCAAACTCAATCCCACCCAAAGTCTTTTTCCAACTGTCTTCAACAGATGAATACATCAGATTAAACATTCTGGGAATTTATATTTATTAACCAATCAAACATCTTTTGATGGCAGTTTTCGTTGTTGAACTATAAATATCGTTTGTAACGTTTGGCTGAAACACCTTCAAGGTTAACTTTAGTCTTTAGTTCTGAGCCAATAATCCTGTGGGCCAGAAGAAATATATTGGTGGGTCGTCCTTGAGCTTTGAGTCATGTTTCTTTTCTTGCTAATGCCTGGAACATTTCTGTCTGTATTGAAGTGAGGAATTATTATTTTTCTGTGATTTACAACTTCTTCTTTGGGTCACAAGAGTTTGGATGTGGTTGTGGTTCTTTCACTTGATTTATTTCTTTTCATTTATATCGATTATCATTTCATTCTGGTCGGAAACAAAAGACGTGTTAATGATACATGGAAGGGTTTTAAGATTAAAAACAATAATGAATCAGATATAATAAGATATTTTGAGCCAGTTAGATGTATACGATTTTTGACAATCTGGGTATCAAATTAATAAAGTCCCTCTAATCTAACCTAATATAATCCAGGGACTATTGCCTTTTTCAAGATTATTAATTAAACATTAAACATTTGATAAAATATGGAAAAATGGGTGAAACAATGTGTGAAAGGAAAAAAATTTAGAAAAAAGTTGAAGTAGACTGAAGAATAAATGTAAACGAGAGTTAAATTTAGATCCTTGGCAGATTAGGTACGATTAAATAATAATAGAATACATTTATTGAAATCATTTTCTCTTTGTAAACAAACTTTTTGATTCATGACAAACCATCTTTTACTTCTCTTTATGAAGGAGTGTTGGTGAGTTTTCATACACGTGTTTGAGCGATTTATTTGCTTCATAGGAAATCATCAGCAGATTTCCGAGCATGGAAAGGATGTTTATTTGGATTCACGTTGAAAGCTCAGAAGAACTGAAGCTCGAATACTGGCTAGCGATAAATGACGAGGCTCATCATCCTACCTCTGACGCCTTAGATCGAGCGATGAGCTGATGAAGCTTCATAAAAACACTGTCCTGTTTTCATGACGTCACTCTGTGGCGCCTTCAGTTAAGAAATAAAGTTTCAATAGAACAACTGTTCAAAGCAATAGATAATAGAAAGAAGAGAGCGCCATCTAGTGGGCTCTGAGACCGAGGACACTGTTTCATGAAGCTTCATCAACACATCACTACCATCTAGTGGACTCTGAAGATAATGACACTGTTTCATGAAGCTTCATCAACACATCACTACCATCTAGTGGACTCTGAAGATAATGACACTGTTTCATGAAGCTTCATCAACACATCACTACCATCTATTTGACTCTGAAGATAATGACACTGTTTCATGAAGCTTCATCAACACATCACTACCATCTAGTGGACTCTGAAGATAATGACAGTGTTTCATGAAGCTTCATCAACACATCACTACCATCTAGTGGACTCTGAAGATAATGGCACTGTTTCATGACGCTTCATCAACACATCATTACCATCTAGTGGACTCTGAAGATAATGACACTGTTTCATGAAGCTTCACCAACACATCACTACTATCTAGTGGACTCTGAAGATAATGACACTGTTTCATGAAGCTTCATCAACACATCACTACCATCTAGTGGACTCTGAAGATAATGACACTGTTTCATGAAGCTTCATCAACACATCACTACCATCTATTTGACTCTGAAGATAATGACACTGTTTCATGAAGCTTCATCAACACATCACTACCATCTAGTGGACTCTGAAGATAATGACAGTGTTTCATGAAGCTTCATCAACACATCACTACCATCTAGTGGACTCTGAAGATAATGGCACTGTTTCATGAAGCTTCATCAACACATCACTACCATCTAGTGGACTCTGAAGATAATGACACTGTTTCATGAAGCTTCATCAACACTTCACTACCATCTAGTGGACTCTGAAGATAATGACACTGTTTCATGAAGCTTCATCAACACTTCACTACCATCTAGTGGACTCTGAAGATAATGACAGTGTTTCATGAAGCTTCATCAACACATCACTACCATCTAGTGGACTCTGAAGATAATGACAGTGTTTCATGAAGCTTCATCAACACATCACTACCATCTAGTGGACTCTGAAGATAATGACAGTGTTTCATGAAGCTTCATCAACACATCACTACCATCTAGTGGACTCTGAAGATAATGGCACTGTTTCATGAAGCTTCACCAACACATCACTACTATCTATTGGACTCTGAAGATAATGACACTGTTTCATGAAGCTTCATCAACACATCACTACCATCTAGTGGACTCTGAAGATAATGACACTGTTTCATGAAGCTTCATCAACGCATCACTACCATCTATTTGACTCTGAAGATAATGACACTGTTTCATGAAGCTTCATCAACACATCACTACCATCTAGTGGACTCTGAAGATAATGACAGTGTTTCATGAAGCTTCATCAACACATCACTACCATCTAGTGGACTCTGAAGATAATGGCACTGTTTCATGAAGCTTCATCAACACATCATTACCATCTAGTGGACTCTGAAGATAATGACACTGTTTCATGAAGCTTCACCAACACATCACTACCATCTAGTGGACTCTGAAGATAATGACACTGTTTCATGAAGCTTCATCAACATATCACTACCATCTAGTGGACTCTGAAGATAATGACACTGTTTCATGAAGCTTCATCAACACATCACTACCATCTAGTGGACTCTGAAGATAATGACACTGTTTCATGAAGCTTCATCAACACATCACTACTTTGATCATCATTAATCCCCCATCCTTTCCTACCAGTCGGTCACAACAGGAGGCCGTCAACAATGAGTCTGGTTCTGCTCCAGGTTTTCTTCTAAAAGGAAGATTTTCCTCGCCAACGCCACACTGTGCTTTACTCATTATTGAGTTGCTGGATCTTTCTCCACTATAGTCTTAGTTAAACTGTAAAGTGTCTTGAGATAACTTTGTTATGATAAGAGGCTTGAAATAAAATGGTATTGAACCAAAGAGGTTTTTTTTATCAAGCTTTCATGTACTTCAGGAAAACAAGGATTGAAGATTCAAATCATCTTCTATCGACGTGTCCATGTATCTTCGCGGCTAATGTATTTACTAACGGTGACCCGGGCCTCTCCATAGCTCATGGTCTGGTCTCCATGTCTGGGAGACGACGCTGCCCCCCCGCCCACCACCCCCGGCTCTTAGCCTCATAAATCAGTGGAAATGTGTTGGAGAGTGTGTTTGTTATGGAAGTCCTCATCACCGGCTTAAGGGTGTGTGTCCGCCCTCGGAGAAGATGAGCGGTAATAGACCTGTCAGTGTCGGTCCACCCACGAGGGGTGACAGGCCAGGACCACCGCGGGGTTCCACCACGGACGCGACCAGGCGAGCGTGTTCCAATGTGAGCGACTGAAAATGAATTTCTTTGTGAAACTATTGGATTTAGAGAAGATAACTTCGAGTCAAACTCCTCTTCGCTAATGAGCTTTCAACGACTTGTCACGGCTCTCACTTTTGCACTCGCAGCTGCTACATTTGTCATCGCGTGACCTGCACTTTCAGTTCACGGAGGTCAAGAGTGCACATCCTGTACACATGCACTTCCAACATTAGCATTGAGCATTAGCCGCGGAGGAATTTCTACACTTCCACTAATCCGCTCCAGGGCGAGATTTGTATAGATAACAAATATAAGCATATTTTTGTACTAAAGTACTGCATACTTTCAAGGATGTCAAACTTGATATACTGTAGCATTGTATTGTCAGATTCTTGAGAGATAAAGATCATCACGTCAAATCTTTCCATTTATATATCTGAGGTTGAATAGTTGAGATGGAAGAGATATCGACCAAAATCCATACTTAACATACTTAAAATAAGAAACCCAGTCTCAACAAAATGTTACCTCTGGTTACACTTAACACATACTATGTTATACAATATATATTAATTTATTTCAAATTGTATATGGGAGATTAAATAATGTTTGGGTAATTTAAAATAAGAAATAATCTCTTAAAATGTTTGATCTCAATTTACAATTTGTTAACACGAATGAACAGAAGTCATACGTCTTCACCTGAGCAGGTAGAAGACAGTAAATAAAAATGAAATCAAGAATAGACATGTAAATAGAGAAAGTGTTAGGTAGCGATTAAAACAATTGAAGAGAAACTTGCAAGAAGACTGGATCAGGATCACATAGAAGAAAAAAAAATTACATGAAAAAGGACAAGCACGAGAAAACAAAAACAACCAGAGCACAGTAGAGAGGCCATGATTGGATGATCTGACACCACGGACTGGAACAGAAGGCTTACGTTGCCGGCAAGTGCTGTTGTTCCATTCTCGTGTCTGAAGCTGTTAATCCAGAAAGGAAGGTCGTGACATGATGTACAACAAAATGAATGCACACAAACAAAATAAATAATATTTAATATATCTAGAAACTTTTATTAAAAACATCCATGAAAACCTGTTTCTTTTTCTAATACAAAAATCACTATTTACCTTTAACTGCTTGTTCCTGCTACAGTATTTATTCATTGTGTTATCATTCTGCAGTTTCATCTGGATCGAGGTCTGGTTTTCAATTATGTTTTCACTGACTGATGATAAGATTAAATAAACTTTATTCATCCTCTCGAGGTCTCTTCATCATCTTGTTATTTCTCTTTGTTCTTGTTCTTATTTTTATTTTCATGAATAATTGCTGTATTGCTGTGTCTAATTGGAAAAAAAACTATTTCAATAAAGTTCTACCTAACCTAACCTAACCTAACCTAACCTAACCTAACCTAACCTAACCTAACCTTACCTAACCTAACCTAACCTAACCTAACCTAACCTAACCCAACCCAACCCAACCTAACCTAACCTAACCTTACCTAACCTAACCTAACCTAACCTAACCCAACCTAACCTAACCTAACCTAACCTTACCTAACCTAACCTAACCTAACCTAACCCAACCCAACCTAACCTAACCTAACCTAACCCAACCCAACCCAACCTAACCTAACCTTACCTAACCTAACCTAACCTTACCTAACCTAACCTTACCTAACCTAACCTAACCTAACCTAACCTAACCTAACCTAACCTAACCCAACCCAACCCAACCTAACCTAACCTAACCTAACCTTACCTAACCTAACCTAACCTAACCTAACCTAACCCAACCTAACCTAACCTAACCCAACACATCAACACAGACGATAAAAAATAAAACAATAAAAACAAAGTGCAAGATGACACAATCTAAGTCTAAAGATAAAGAACATAGATCAAAGAATACAAAGATTAACATAGAATATCATCTTTTCACTTCTGCCCCCAAACTCAGAATTATAGGGAATGAGTCCCTGAGTCTATTAGTGTTGGATCATGGGAGGAGCATTCGGACACTCCATCTTCAGTTTTCAGAAGATGATGAGTAGTTTGTCGAGTGAAGCTTCTAGTAAAAGAAAAATGCAGCAAAAAAAAAACACAAATATTGAGTTGATTTAAAGTGTCTTTCACTTTGACGTCATCACTGGATGTTCTTCTGCACATGAACGGGTCCTGGACGTAGACTTTGAACCTAAAGATGCGAAACAAAGAGCAGCAACTGCTCCGAGGACTCAAAGGGCCGACGAGGGCCCATGTGGGTGGTGGGTTCGTTTCTGCCGGCGACCATAACTCACCCGCAGGCACAGCTGAGTACATGAGAGTCATCCGGACCAAATCCACCAAAGCCGGCTGTTCTGTTTCGTTTTCCTTCTCCCCGCTGTGACCTGGTCTGGCCTTTGACTGACGTGCTCTGGCGTTCATGAGTGGCGGCGCAGATGTGTGTTTTCTGACCGACATCAAAGTGTGTGAAAAGGAAAACGGTTGCTCGATCGACTGATAATTTACCTCGAGGAGAAACGAGGTTCACTCGTGAGGTCATCAGAGACAGAAGCGACTCTTTGTCCTCGAAGCAGAAACAATGGATTCTAATGAAACCTTCAGAAATCCAATAAACTCACACACACACTTCAACATTTCCATTTTCAACCGTGATTAAGTCGGTGGCTCTGGTTCACACGTCCCGTCCTCTCCGAAGACTTCCGTCATGAGAGAAAGCTGCTGCGCTCAGACTTTATTTAGGCTACACCAAGAAACGCTCGCAATAAGCTTGTAATCCTGATTTTACACCGAGGCCGGACTTCAGAAAGGAAGTCGCTACGAAAGCCGGAGGGAATGTCACAGCGACTCAAGGAAAGAAGTGCCGGCTGTGTGATGCCGGATCAACGAGCCGAGCGGCCGAGCAATTACGTATCTGTTGAAAGCATGTTACATAGGTCTGTGCCCGAGCGAAAGGAATACCAACTGGAAACATGTGTGCGCTTGTCCTCGTGTCTCTCTGGCTTTTTTCTCGTCCACTTGTTGTTTTTTTTAAACCTTAAGCCGGCAGAGAAAACTTCCTTCTCGTCAAACTTTCTTGACTACAAATCCTGCACCGCGGAGCTTTCCGGTGCTGACAGAAAGGACTTTCCTTTTTCACTTAACGTCTTTCAAAAAGAGGAAAGTTGTGGCTTGGCGAGGAAGACACGCACTTGTCGAGCCAGCGGGCGGAAAATAAGAGCCCAGGTGAGGCCCCCCGACAGACCCCCCCGACAGACCCCCCCGACAGACCCCCCCCGACCCCCTCGAGATCCTCCTCTCGGAATATTTCCACCCGGAGAAAATAAGTAGGTGTGATTGTCAAGTTGTAAAGGGGCTTCTATTTTCTCAACATGTTTAGCTTCTCCTCTGTCAACTGCTGTCTGACGGCATGTCAGGGATTCTGTGAAGAGGCTCCTCTTCCTCGCTGATGTCAGAGAGCAGGCCGAGGTCAACTGTCACGGCGAGGAGGCGGAGCTTAGCGGCGTCCATCCTTAACTCAACAAACACTCTTTTGAGGTTCGAGATACGACTGGTGACAAGAATGAGACCAATATGTATCTATAATATTTCCTCCTGAAACAAATGTAAGTGCATTTCTTATGTACATATAATATAAAGTAGAAATCAGGCCTGAGAAAATGGACTATTTTTGTGTCCCTTTTGAGTTAAACTGGTTAAATTGATCATGTGCAGCTAACTCACTATTTTATCTTGAGTTATCTTTTATTGTTCATTACTTTTAAAGTGATCGTTCACCCAAAAATTCACTCATTTTCTACTCTCATGTCGACTAATGTTGGATTATTCTGTTCTTTTAAGAGTTATAGACAAAAATGTTTGTTCATTTTAATGTAGCGACTGGAGCTCAGTTGTCTTCGTCTTCATCTTCATCCAAAAAGACACTTAAAAACATCCAAATACCTTCAAACTGCTCGACTGTAACTCTTGGATTGAAGCTCCACACGAGGAGAATTGATCAGAAAAAATGAAACAAGTTTATATTTTAAGATTGTTTGTAGCAGAAGCTAAAATGCTAACTTGCTTCACAGACAGGAAACAATCCGGGTGTATGTAGCGCGACAGTAGCTTCTGCTACTAATAAGGTTTAAATATAGATTTGTTGAATTATTTTTAGGAAAAATTTCTCACATTGAGGCTTCAATACAAGATGGATGTAACAGACGAGCAGTCTAGAGGTGTTTGGCTGTTTTTAAGTCCACTGAGTCTTTTTGGAAGAAGACAAATTTGCTCTTGTCACGACCGTAATATAAACAAACATTTCTGCCTGTAACTTAAAAAAAAAAAACACTGTAAAAATAAATCCCAACAATTAGTTGACATGAGGGTGAGAAAAAAAAATGTTTATCTTGAATTTTGAGTGAACTAATACTTTAAAACTGTCAATTAAACTTGGTGAAAAAAGTTTTACCTTCTTTCTTTTCTTTGTCCTTTTTGTGTTCATTTTGTTACTCGGAAACTCACCAAATAAAATTAATTTTTAATTGTTCTGAGAAAAAATGTCTTCGCTGGTCTTGAATAATTGAACAAAAATGTCTTAACAAAATGTGGTATCTGCAAAAAACTTACTAAAGAAAAAAAGGACCAGGACAGATCTTCACTTGAGTGAAAATGACAAAACTTCACTGGAAAAATTAAAGTAACGTAGAGTTTTCATAAGACACAAAAGAGGAGATTTTTGGGGAGAACAAGAAGGAGTTTTATTATTTCAAACTCTTAAACGATCAGTTGAAGACACAGACGAGGAGAACAGAGTGAGACACACTGACCAGAAACACAGACGTCAACAAAATAAAACAGGAACAAAACAAGCAACAAACACAACAAAAATAACATACAGTAGTTTACAATGAGTTGTACATATTTATTGCTTCTTTGAAGAGTTTGAGCCAATGTTGAAATACTATTTCGTAAAACAGTCCTTTTGAGGTTTAATTAATATCTGTCTATATAGTACAACAATTTAACAATGAGAAATAGGTGTATATAATGAATTTGTGTATGATTTCATGAGATAAACACACTTTTTAAAGTGCATCCCCTCGACACTCAGTATATAAAGTCACCACTGGTGCAAGTACATTATATAGTATATAAGTACATTTATTCTCATACTTTCTTCATGCAGGTTGCAAACAGATAATGTCCAGAACTGCTCAGTTTTGGAACAGTTTTATTCTCAAAGAGATATTTTTAGTGGGATGAGGTAGTTGCAATTATCAGTCTGGGAAAAAAATGAGGGTGTGGTTGAGTTTCTCATGGTCGGTCGGGCGTGTTTCGAAGCGTAACATCGGTTAGGTTGGGATTGTTGAAGCGATTCGTGACCCTCGAGGAGAGCTCTACAAATATTACTAACTTACTTACTCTGGATCGACAAAACACTAAACACAGCAAGAGTTAAATAAGTAAATATATTTAACAACATGTTGATATCGTGGTTAAATCATGAGTTAAGTCTGGTGTAGAAGAAGCTGTTTTGCAGCAGGTGGAGATTTTAAATGTCAACTAGAACCTCAGGACATTATTGCAAAGGGAAGATAATTCAATGATGCTTCCTGCTTAAATGAGCGTCTGATTATATACTTTCATTTGTTTCAGACCTACTTTGGTAAAGACAATAAATATAAAATCAAACTACAATTGATTTTATCATTTTTGTCCCACTTTGCGAGGTCGACATCACTGATTGAGTCTTTAAAAAAAAAAAACAGAAACCAAATAAACCAGTTGATGATAATAATAAAGTTTATTACTGGCAGAAAAGGGAGGGAGAGTGAAGAGAAAACAGAAGTCTGCTTCTCCTGGCATCATAAAAACAAACGTAACAATGAAAGACATAAACTGTGAGTCAACACGTCGTCATCCGCACAGGAAACCACCGCAAATTGCTCCTGATCGTCCTAAATAACCCTGGCGTTGAAAACTGTTTTTGTGGCTAAAAAATCATGACAATGATCCTCATTTGTTTTGATAACACCGGTGATTACGACCGGGCCTGACATTCGACTTGTTGTACCTGCCCAGGTAATGACACGCCTCGCTCTAATGATGTAAACGTACAATTGATTCCACGCCGCTCCGAAAAACACCATTAAACGCGGTGATTCACACGGACGTGACAGCTGTTCCGTGCGCCGGCGGTTTCAACACATGGGGTGATTTCATTCATATGAGAAGACGGGGGGGAACGACGAGCTTCAATCGCTGTCATGAGGCATCAGAACTCACGGCTCCGTGAAGAGCAGGACCTGCCAACGGTTCATCCCTCCCCACCTGTTGTTGCTGCTAGTTGCTATAAACATGTGAGTGCTTTGAATTGACGACGCACCGCAGTAATGTTTCCTTCAAGATGCTATCTGCCGGCGTCTGGCCGCGGGCCAGCGCACACACACACACACACACACACACACACGAGCTGGAGATGTGTCAAAGAAACCAGGAGGATCGAGAAGGTCTTTCCTCGGCCTTGACAAGGTGCCCCCGAGCACCGAGCGCATCAACAACATTGCAGGCCTGGTGAAGCAGAAGGAGGAAAAAAAGGTTCCACGAGCACTCAAAGTTGATGAAACATCAGGGCCCTGCAGATGCGGGAGATACCGAGGTATGTTTTATGACCTGGAATCAGTGTGTGTTAACTGACACACAGACAGAAACACTCAATCACGGTGACAGAAGGTGCCGGACGGAAAAAAAGAAGAAGACATTCTTGAACAATGCAGCGCATTATCCTCTGGTGTCTGAGCTTCAGATCCTTGTGTACGGACGCATCTCTTTTATTGCTTAAACTCATGTCAACATCATAATAGATGCTGGAATGATGACTCAGCGCAGAAGCAGCGGCGTGTGACTTTGTTTATTCAAACATTTTTCTCTCCTAACCATACTTTCGTGGTCATGACTCAGAGAAAGTCAATGAATTCATCGGTAATTATATCTATTTTGCAGCTTTTAAATTAATTCCCCCCGGAACTGGAGGAGAAGAAAAACAACAAGGTTCAGGGGAGTGTGAACCTAACAGGGCGATGACAGTAATTGTGCTCAAGTGAAGGGTTTGATTTCTTTAATGCTTAACAAGTCTTGGCTCTAAATCAACGTTCAGTGGTAGAAAAAGTACCCGGAGCTCAAGAGGAACCAAGACAGTTTATGGTTTACAAGTTAGTCTTGTTTGTCTCAATGTAGATTTTGGTTCAACTTTAACGTGATTATTCAGTCATGAATTCCCACCATGTGATCCTTGTACTCCAGAAAATTAAACCATGATATAGTAGATAAGATAAAACCATGATTTGATGCTTTTTTCCAGCTTTTATCAGACGAACACTTTTGTATTTGCTCGTCGTCTGGTCGTTTCAAACTGATTCTCGTGCATGATTTTCTACACGAGGCTGCTACACATATATAGTTGATCCTGTTATGATATTGTTGGATTGATCAGTCGATCTTGAGGCAGCTTTTCATAATCCACAAGCAGACATTTTGCATCAAGTTCTTTCCAAAGTTGAGATTTTCTCAAAACACCATTTTTTAGTAACTGCAGTGGTGAAGGTCTTTTGAATTTTACAAACCTTGACTTTTATTTGGTTTGATTTTTCACTTGTATTTCTAAAAGTCTAGACACTAAAATCCACGAAACTCTGCTATAAAATCGCAAACAGACTTAGTTGAACAAATGTGGTTCGATTGAATGTATTAGATTATAAGATTTCGCTAATATTCTTATCATTGAGTGTAAGTCGAGTTTAAAATAATAATTTGAACTATATCTTTATTACCTTTATTAAAAAAAATAGTCTTGTTAGACCAAAAACAAATGTTTGGAAAATCTATTTATTAACATAATTTAACACATTTAAATCCAAACCTACTTTACAATAAATAAATAAATTCCTTTTTTGGACGTCCTGTATATACATCAAACAAAAAAAAATGCAATGTTGCACCATGAAAGATAACGAAACAAATTGTATTTAAATTATATCTATATCCTGCATGTTTTGCGGCGACTCAGACAGGCCGGTCTTTGTGGGGTTAACGACTCTGAAGCACCTGTTGCTGGGATTTACCGCTTCACAGTTTTCACTTATGCATCTGCTGTTCGTCACTGTCACTGGAGATAAAAGCTTTGTTCGGGCCATTGAAATGTTTCTATAGATTCCAGCTTTACGATTCAGAAGTCTGCTCCCTCACTTGAAACCAATAAACAGTCATGATTGTTGTAAGAACTGACACACGGTTGTACTTTTTTCAAGCTCAATAAATCATATTTACTTTTACTTAACCTGGCAATGCTGGCAATGTGAA
>NC_141824.1:2963512-3061012 GCF_982586985.1 Callionymus lyra
ATAGTCAACATCCTTTTTAAAATCTGAACATCATCTCTGCAGAGTGATTAGAGGGGGAGATTTAAATGGCGTTTGAATGAGATTTTGCTGTCTGTGTCACCTTTCATAGGGCAGATTTTCAATTAATAATGATAATAAAAACAAGAAATAATTAAATTAAATTAACAGAAAAAGTTAAAATCACGGGTAGGATCCATGATCGTGAGGCAAACTGCAAGTTTCCAAAGTTAACGTTAGTTTTTCAGGTGAAAGCTCAGCTGTCGAGCACATGGTTGTCCACTGGTCTACATGAGTTTTTAATCCTCTGTGAAAAAAAAAAAGGCTGTGGTTCGACACGTGCTTATGTAGTTTTGACACTTGTTTTGCACCTTTGACAAGACGATGTTGCAATTACGATGTGTTGAGGCAAGAATTGACGTCAAACGTCCCTCAGGAGAAGATCTCAAGTGGACAAAACTGTATTTCTTTATTTTAAATACACTAACTAAGCACCTCGGTGTGTTTTCTTTCAAGTGATATTGATGACATCGATGCATGTGTGGACATTTGTTTCAAAGTCAAATTTCATTGAGGATTATAAAACATTTTTCTTCTCTCGCTGTGTCAGGCTTTGAACCTGAACGTCTGAGTCCAATAACTCAGGTGTAATATCGCTGAGCTCATCTATCATAAAATGTGTCAATCAAGACGTATATTCCAGCGGCGCGTTCAGGGTGAGTCACCGCACAAGGAAAGCATTGTTCGTGACCTGCCTTGGATACAAACTGCTGGTTGCTATCCACGTCAACACTGTAGTCCGGTTCACATCTGTACATTTATTCTCACTCCAGCAGATTCGCACAAAGACTGACAGTGTTTCCGAGTCAACTGACAAAAATCTGTGAGACATGAATGATTTACTCGATACTGCGGGAGGAAAACAATGGTCTGCGATGACACAGCAAAGAAAATACCAATCACTGCAGAACAAGCCCATTAGGTCGCGTTGGATGTGTTTGCTGATCCTCGGTTATGGACACGTGTGCAAACAATCGCACATAAATACACTCCTGGTGCATTACTCATGTGTGCAGTTAACATGGGAGGCTTTGTTTACACGTGTGCTCGGTTAAACAAACCACCCACAGATACAATACCTTTGTCATCACGAAGACACTGTCATCCTCAAGGTTTACACACCTTGTTCAGAATGATTTCCAGTTAAATCATTGACTAAAAAAACATTTGGAAAAGCAAAACAAAACAATAAAGCACAAAAAATACCATAGAAATTCTAGTATTGTGCTATTTTTCTTACATGTGCTAAAGGGTTTTGCTTTAGGAGCTCATTATATATCACAAATGGCACTTTAACACAAAAAAAACAGACGTTATTTTCCTCAATTATCAGCTACATCTTATCTAAGACAAGTTCAATTTCCACAGGGGCCCCTTTATAGACGCTGACTGTTGTGAGGGACCGTCAATCCAAAATAAAGAAGCGAAGAGCAAAACATGGTGGGTCAACTAAAGAAAGAATATCAGTAGAAAACATCCTATTAAAGTTTTTGTTTTTGAGGAGTGATGCGTAAAATTGACCAATAATGGTTCATCCCCTAAAGAAACAAGGTAGTCAACAGCCTTCCTGGAGTGATTAGAGGGGGAGATTTAAATGATATCAAATGAGATCCGACTGCCTCGGTGGCATCTTCCGTTGGGAGGGACCGTCAATCCAAAACAAGGAAGCGAAGAGCACAACATGATGGGTAAACTAAAGAAATAATATTAGTAGAAAACATCCTATTAAAGTTTTTAATAATGGTTTGGCTCTTCATCCCCTAAAAAAACAAGATAGTCAACAGCCTTCCTGGAGTGATTAGAGGGGGAGATTTAAATGACATCAAATAAGATCCGTCTGCCTCGTGGCATCTTCTGCTGTGAGGGACCGTCAATCCAACCAAAAAAAAGAAACAAAGAACTAAAAATTATGGGTAAACTGAAGAAAGAATATCAGCAGAAAACATGTTATTATCCTGTGAAATCATAACACAAGAATAACTGTACTTTTTTTATTAATTTGTATCCAAATAAATCGGACCTCTTTTCAAAATATTATCTTAATACTAAGGGGAAAGAAAGGCAGAAAATCTTACCTCATCAAGTAAATACAGTTCATGTTTGCTCTTAGATCTGAACCCCTTTTAATTATCTTTGCTAAGTCGCTAATGGGAACATATTTACTTCAACTTTTACTGTCTAAACACCCCGAACACGCAGTGATGACATCCAACCACAGATTTTCTTTCCAGACGCTGACATCTAATCCAACATGTGGGTGAACCTGGAGAGAGTGAGGATCATCTTCACATCCCTCACACCATGTGGTGAGTCTGGCCGAGGAACTGTTGCGAAGAAGAACCTGCGACATGGAGCTCGGGTTACTTCGCTTCCAGTGAGTCTGACACCAGGACCAGCAGCAGGGAACTTCTTAGACTCATCTCGGACTTCAACTCATCTCGGACTTCAACTCACGGACTCCAACCATCCTGAAGTGATCTCGACATCCATGGAATAATGATTATGTAGGTAGGTAGGTAGGTAGGTAGGTAGGTAGGTAGAGGGGTAGGTAGGTAGGTAGGTAGGTAGGTAGGTAGGTAGGTAGGTAGGTAGGTAGGTAGGTAGGTAGGTAGGTAGGTAGGTAGGTAGGTAGGTAGGTAGGTAGGTAGGTTGGTGGGTGGGTGGTTGGGTGGCTGTGTGGGTGGGTGGGTGGGTAGGTAGGTAGGTAGGTAGGTAGGTAGGTAGGTAGGTAGGTAGGTAGGTAGGTAGGTAGGTAGGTAGGTAGGTAGGTAGGTAGGTAGGTAGGTAGGTAGAGGGGTAGGTAGGTAGGTAGGTAGGTAGGTAGGTAGGTAGGTAGGTGGGTGGGTGGGTGGGTGGGTGGGTAGGTAGGTAGGTAGGTAGGTAGGTAGGTAGGTAGGTAGGTAGGTAGGTAGGTAGGTAGGTAGGTAGGTAGGTAGGTAGAGGGGTAGGTAGGTAGGTAGGTAGGTAGGTAGGTAGGTAGGTAGGTAGGTAGGTAGGTAGGTAGGTAGGTAGGTAGGTAGGTAGGTAGGTAGGTAGGTAGGTAGGTAGGTAGGTAGAATTCCCAAATAAAGCCAAAAAAAGAGAAAAGATTAAAATACTTTTTTTTCATAAAATGTTGATGACTGGATCCAAAATAACCATCTGGATCCATGAATCATTTGAAGATTGTTTCCCTCTATAGCAGCACAAGCTAATCATGATACTGCCCCCTGCTGTGTCATCGATTATATTTCAAATGCCGAAAAAAGGTATTAATAAGGCAAAAATATCTGGTAAAAAGCTTTTGTTTTTGTTCATTGTTATCGTTATTATTTGTTTGCTTATTCCAATGATAATATATATATTTTTGTCTTGGTAAGTTTGAAGGAGGGATGAGGTTCATGGACGACACGAGGAGAGATAACATATCAATTATAAGTTAATTATTTCCTTCATTATTATCTCCTTCTTTTTGGCTCTTGGAAGCACAAGATTGTGGAAAAAAAAGTGGGAAGAGTTTCACACTGAAGGACAAGAGACTATTTTAGTGATTTCTGAGTTTTTATTTGACCAGACGTGACAAACATCAGTCTCTTCAAAGATCTCGCGACCCTCGACCTCACGATCCATCATCTTCTTGATCAAATCAAAGCAGCGTAAATGAATCTCAAGACCTCACACAACTGTGGAAGAAACACACAAACCAGTCGCTGAAGATTTACATCCGACAAGACACACAAGCCTATCAGACGACATCTTAGTTAGAGAATCAAACAAATGTGTTTGAGGTATCCTCTGTGTCGTCTCTGGGTCAAAGTGAACGAAAGGCTGGAAAACAAATGTGTTTGTGGCATCCCTTATGTTGTCTCTGGTTCAAAGTGACCCGAAGGCTCGAAAAACAAATGTGTTTGAGGTATCCTTTGTGTTGTCTCTGGGTCAAAGTGACCCGGAGGCTGGAAAACAAAATGTGTTTGAGGTATCCCTTGTGTTGTCTCTGGTTCAAAGTGACCCGAAGGCTCGAAAAACAAATGTGTTTGAGGTATCCCTTATGTTGTCTCTGGGTCAAAGTGACCCGGAGGCTGGAAAACAAAATGTGTTTGAGGTATCCCTTGTGTTGTCTCTGGTTCAAAGTGACCCGAAGGCTCGAAAAACAAATGTGTTTGTGGCATCCTTTGTGTTGTCTCTGGGTCAAAGTGACCAGAACGAGAACTATTTTAGCGATTTTTGAGTTTTTATTTCACCAGGTTTCATAATTGTTGTCTCTGGGTCAAGGTGACCCGAAGGCTCGAAAACAAATGTGTTTGTGGTATCCCTTGTGTTGTCTCTGGGTCAAAGTGACCCAAAGGCCGGAAAACAAATGTGTTTGAGGTATCCCTTGTGTTGTCTCTGGGTCAAAGTGACCCGAACGAGAACTATTATAGCGATTTTTGAGTTTTAATTTCATCAGGTTTCATTAGTGTTGTCTCTGGGTCAAGGTGACCCGAAGGCTCGAAAACAAATGTGTTTGTGGTATCCCTTGTGTTGTCTCTGGGTCAAAGTGACCCGAACGAGAACTATTATAGCGATTTTTGAGTTTTAATTTCATCAGGTTTCATTAGTGTTGTCTCTGGGTCAAGGTGACCCGAAGGCGCGAAAACAAATGTGTTTGTGGTATCCCTTGTGTTGTCTCTGGGTCAAAGTGACCCGAAGGCCGGAAAACAAATGTGTTTGAGGTATCCTTTGTGTTGTCTCTGGGTCAAAGTGACCCGAACGAGAACTATTATAGCGATTTTTGAGTTTTAATTTCATCAGGTTTCATTAGTGTTGTCTCTGGGTCAAGGTGACCCGAAGGCTCGAAAACAAATGTGTTTGTGGTATCCCTTGTGTTGTCTCTGGGTCAAAGTGACCCGAAGGCCGGAAAACAAATGTGTTTGAGGTATCCTTTGTGTTGTCTCTGGGTCACAGTGACCCGATGGAGAACTATTTTAGCGATTTTTGAGTTTTTATTTGACCAGACGTGACAAACATCTGCATCAACAACAGTCTCTTCAAAGCTCACGATCCATCATCTTCTTAATCAAATCAAAGGAGCCTAAAGTGAATCTCAAGACCTCACACAACTGTGTGTGTGGAAAAAACACAACTGTGTGTGTGGAAGAAACACACAAACCAGTCGCTGAAGATTTCCATCCTGAAGACACACACAAGCCTATCAGACGACATCTTAGTTAGAGATTCTTTATTTTATTGCTGTGATAAATCCATCAGAGTACGACGCACTTCTGCACTTCCAGAGGAAACAAAAGGTTCTTATAAATAAACAGTCGCTGTCATCGCGTCATGTTTCACAGTTTTATATGTTTTTTCTTCTCCTCCCTCGTCTTTGTCCGCAGGTGAGAGAGACTGTTGGCACATGTATGATGGACGAACCTCTCTGACAGTAATCCTCGCTGATCTGTGTGTGTGTGTGTGTGTGTGTGTGTGTGTGTGTGTGTGTGTGTGTGTGTGTGTGTGTGTGTGTGCGTGTGCGTGTGCGTGCGTGTGCGTGTGCGTGTGTGTGTCTGTGTGTGTGTGTGTGTGTCGGGATGAGTGTGTGTTGACAGCAACCTGCTGGACGAGCTGAGAGCAAAAGATTAAATTGAACCGATGACACTGTGACACATGTCAGCACCGGAGCTTCCTGCTCACGCTGCAGCTTTTAGTCAGCAGTGATGGACTCAGACTGAGAGTTAAACTGTGTTTATTGATTGATTGATAAGAGTCTTGATCAGAGAGTTAAACAGTATTTATTTATTGATTGATAAGAGTCTTGATCAGAGAGTTAAACTGTATTTATTGATTGATTGATAAGAGTCTTGATCAGAGAGTTAAACAGTATTTATTGATTGATTGATAAGAGTCTTGATCAGAGAGTCAAACTGTATTTATTTTATTGATTGATAAGAGTCTTGATCAGAGAGTCAAACTGTGTTTATTTATTGATTGATAAGAGTCTTGATCAGAGAGTCAAACAGTATTTATTTATTGATTGATAAGAGTCTTGATCAGAGTGTCAAACAGTTTATATTTATTGATTGATAAGAGTCTTGATCAGAGAGTTAAACTGTATTTATTTATTGATTGATAAGAGTGTTGATCAGAGAGTCAAACAGTTTTTATTTATTGATTGATAAGAGTCTTGATCAGAGAGTCAAACAGTTTTTATTTATTGATTGATAAGAGTCTTGATCAGAGTGTTAAACAGTTTTTATTTATTGATTGATAAGAGTCTTGATCAGAGAGTCAAACAGTTTTTATTTATTTATTGACAAGAGTCTTGATCAGAGAGTCAAACAGTGTTTATTGATTTATTGATAAGAGTCTTGATCAGAGAGTCAAACGGTGTTTATTGATTTATTGATAAGAGTCTTGATCAGAGAGTCAAACTGTGTTTATTTATTGATTGATAAGAGTCTTGATCAGAGAGTCAAACAGTGTTTATTGATTTATTGACAAGAGTCTTGATCAGAGAGTCAAACTGTGTTTATTTATTGATTGATAAGAGTCTTGATCAGAGAGTCAAACAGTGTTTATTGATTTATTGACAAGAGTCTTGATCAGAGAGTCAAACTGTATTTATTTTATTGATTTATTGATAAGAGTCTTGATCAGAGAGTCAAACAGTGTTTATTGATTTATTGATAAGAGTCTTGATCAGAGAGTCAAACAGTGTTTATTGATTTATTGATAAGCAGCAACAATTGGATCAATAATAACCGGTTTTGTGTCGGAACATTAACATAATTTAATTATATAATTGGATAATTATCTCCTGATTTTCCTTCGTTGTATTTTTTTTCAGTTGTAAAACATTACAAAAGGATTTTTGACTTGAGATGATTTTATTTTAAATCACAAATGAGTCCAAATGATTTTAACATAAAACCAAAAACTGTCGTTTTTTTTCTTTTTTTTTTTTTCTTTCCCACAACCTTCTGTTCATATTGTTCTGAATCATCTTCAGACCTCAGTGACGAGTCAAGTTCTGACAGAAAATACTTTTTTAAATTTTAAACCTTTGGAGGAAGAAGAAGAAGAAGTAGATAAATAAAAAATAAAAAGAAGAAGGAGTAGTATCCCTTGTGTTGTCTCTGGGTCAAAGTGACCCAAAAGCTAGAAATAAAATGTGTTTTTGGTATTCCTTGTGTTTTCTCTGGGTCAAATTGACCCAAAGGCTCGAAAACAAATGTGTTTGTGGTATTTCTTGTGTTGTCCCTGGGTCAAAGTGACCCGAAGGCCCCAAAACAAATTTGTTTAAGGTATCCTTTGTTTTGTCTCTGGGTCAAAGTGACCCGAAGACCTGAAAACAAATGTGTTTGAGGTATCCCTTGTGTTGTCTCTGGGTCAAAGTGAACAACTTCCACCACTGTACAGTGTATGTATTTATGGAAGCCAGCGAGGTCATTGACCTTTAACCCAAAGACAACACAAGGGTGAAACAAATAAACAACATTTTATGATGATTTTTAACTTAAAACAAATACTACAAATAAAATAGTCTGTTATCACATGTTTGTCTTGTTGAAGAAAATCATGAAATAAATATGAAATATAACGAGTGGATCAACAGTGTCTCAGACTCGTGGCTTCTGTCGACATAAAAAGATCGTCCTGTAAAAACCACGATCTTCAGGGTCACAGAAGAATAAAGTGACTATAGTCGGTGAGTCTTCCACAAAAAGGGGTGAAGATCAGACAAGTTTAAACAAAACAAACGAGCGTCTGCTTTTTTCAAACGCGGCCAATTTAAGTATATTCCGCGATCGAATGTCTGCCGGGTCGCCCTCGCTCATCTGAAGAACCCAATCCTCCCCGAATTACAGGGAGATTAGGACGGGATTACGCCGCCTCTGAGAATGGCAGCCAGAGAAGCAGATCTTCTGTCCATCACAGGAGACGTCGACACCTGTCGCCTCGCAGCCCAACTTTCTCTCGTTAGGATTCCAGCGAACGTTCATAAAAACACCACCGTGTTGTTTTAACTTTTCAGATTCATCCTCCGAAAGGTGCAGTTTTTTTTTTAAAAGCAGCCATATGTGAAATGTGTTTTTGGATTTTATGACATGACTTCATGTTCTGGCCTCCAGAAGAACACGACCGGGTCCCCGGAGGTTCTTTATTGTGCCTGCGAGCGCTTTACTACGTGCAGTTATTCACTTAGAGGTACTTAGGCTGCAAAGATGGACCATAAAAGAAAAAAAAAGCAGCCGATTTCAAGGAAATTCTGTGACAAAAAAAAAGTTCATAAAAAACGTGAGTTATTTTTGGGGGATCAGTGCGTGAACGGCTGCTAATGAGGCCGCGAGGAAGGAGGGAGCGAGGGAGGCGAAGGAGAGGTAGAAGGAGAGGTAGAAGGAGAGGTGGAAGGAGGTAGAAGGAGAGGTAGAAGGAGAGGTTGAAGGAGAGGTGGAAGGAGAGGTGGAAGGAGAGGTAGAAGGAGAGGTGGAAGGAGAGGTGGAAGGAGAGGTAGAAGGAGGTAGAAGGAGGTAGGAGAGGTAGAAGGAGAGGTAGAAGGAGGTAGAAGGAGAGGTAGAAGGAGAGGTAGAAGGAGAGGTAGAAGGAGAGGTGGAAGGAGAGGTGGAAGGAGAGGTAGAAGGAGAGGTGGAAGGAGAGGAGGAAGGAGAGGTGGAAGGAGAGGTTGAAGGAGAGGTGGAAGGAGAGGTGGAAGGAGAGGTAGAAGGAGAGGTGGAAGGAGAGGTGGAAGGAGAGGTGGAAGGAGGTAGAAGGAGGTAGGAGAGGTAGAAGGAGAGGTAGAAGGAGGTAGAAGGAGAGGTAGGAGGAGGTAGAAGGAGAGGTAGAAGGAGAGGTAGAAGGAGAGGTAGAAGGAGAGGTGGAAGGAGAGGTGGAAGGAGAGGTAGAAGGAGGTAGAAGGAGAGGTAGAAGGAGGTAGGAGAGGTAGAAGGAGAGGTAGAAGGAGGTAGAAGGAGAGGTAGAAGGAGGTAGGAGAGGTAGAAGGAGAGGTAGAAGGAGGCAGAAGGAGAGGTAGAAGGAGGTAGAAGGAGAGGTAGAAGGAGAGGTAGAAGGAGGTAGAAGGAGAGGTAGAAGGAGGTAGGAGAGGTAGAAGGAGGTAGAAGGAGAGGTAGAAGGAGGTAGAAGGAGGTAGAAGGAGGTAGAAGGAGAGGTAGAAGGAGGTAGAAGGAGAGGTAGAAGGAGGTAGGAGAGGTAGAAGGAGGTAGAAGGAGAGGTAGAAGGAGAGGTAGAAGGAGGTAGAAGGAGGTAGAAGGAGAGGTAGAAGGAGGTAGGAGAGGTAGAAGGAGAGGTAGAAGGAGGTAGAAGGAGAGGTAGAAGGAGAGGTAGAAGGAGGTAGAAGGAGAGGTAGAAGGAGGTAGAAGGAGAGGTAGAAGGAGAGGTAGAAGGAGGTAGAAGGAGAGGTAGAAGGAGAGGTGGAAGGAGAGGTGGAAGGAGGTAGAAGGAGGTAGAAGGAGAGGTAGAAGGAGAGGTAGAAGGAGGTAGAAGGAGGTAGAAGGAGAGGTAGAAGGAGAGGTAGAAGGAGAGGAAGAAGAACGACGGCTGCAGGTGCAGAACATCATCAACATCGTGTGGAAAGTTGTTTGCCAGAAAACAAATGTGTATGTGGTATCCCTTGTGTTGTCCCTGGGTCAAATAACCAGGGGCCAGAAAACAAATGTGTTTGTGGTATCCCTTGTGTTGTCCCTGGGTCAAATAACCAGGGGCCAGAAAACAAATGTGTATGTGGTATCCCTTGTGTTGTCCCTGGGTCAAATAACCAGGGGCCAGAAAACAAATGTGTTTGTGGTATCCCTTGTGTTGTCCCTGGGTCAAATAACCAGGGGCCAAAAAACAAATGTGTATGTGGTATCCCTTGTGTTGTCCCTGGGTCAAATAACCAGGGGCCAGAAAACAAATGTGTTTGTGGTATCCCTTGTGTTGTCCCTGGGTCAAATAACCAGGGGCCAGAAAACAAGTGTGTTTGTGGTATCCCTTGTGTTGTCTCTGGGTCAAAGTGAACCAAAGGCTGGAAAACCAATGTGTTTGTGGTATCCCTTGAGTTGTCTCTGGGTCAAAGTGACCGGGAGCCTGAAAACAAATGTTTTTTTGGTATTCCTTGTGTTGTCTCTGGGTCAAGTTGACCCGAAGGCCCAGCCCTTGTGTTGTCTCTGGGTCAAATAACCAGGGGCCGGAAAATAAATGTGTTTGTGGTATCCCTTGTGTCGTCTCTGGGTCAAAGTGAACCAAAGGCTGGAAAACAAATGTGTTTTCGGTATCCCTTCTGTTGTCTCTGGGTCAAAGTGACCGGGGGCCGGAAAACAAACATGTTTGTGGTATCCCTTATGTTGTCTCTGGGTGAAATAACCAGGGGATGGAAATTAAATGTGTTCGTGGTATCCCTTGTATCGTCTCTGTGTCAAAGTTACCGGGGGCTGGAAAACAAACGTGTTTGTGGTATGCCTTGTGTCGTCTCTGGGTCAAAGTTACCGGGGGCTCGAAAACAAACATGTTTGTGGTATCCCTTGTGTTGTCTCTGGATCCAATAACCAGGGGCTCGAAAACAAACGTGTTTGTGGTATCCCTTATGTTGTCTCTAGGGGAAATAACCAGGGGATGGAAAACAAATGTGTTTGTGGTATCCTTGTGTCGCCTCTGGGTCAAAGTGAACCAAAGGCTGGAAAACAAGTGTGTTTGTGGTATCCCTTGTGTCATCTCTGGGTCAAAGTGAACCAAAGGCTGGAAAACAAATGTGTTTGTGGTATCCCTTGTGTCATCTCTGGGTCAAAGTGAACCAAAGGCTGGAAAACAAGTGTGTTTGTGGTATCCCTTGTGTTGGTGGCTTCCATGAATACATATGCAGTGGTGGAGGTCGTTCACCTTTGACCCTGTGATAACACAAGGGTTAAAAGATGAGAAAGTGATAAAAGTGATAAATAGTTATATTAGAATAGAGTTCAGGCTTTTCTTATATTTTTTTGGTTTGGATTACATTTATAGATTAAATCTATATAATCCTGCATCACCGTTAATTAGTTTATTATTTTTTTAATCTTCTTATATAGATGTTTTTGTACCTTTTCCCGTCAAACAAACAGGTACGAGCTTCACCTTCAACCCAGTGTGTCCTGACTTAACGTTAGATAAATCGTCTTTAATTCTCCACTCGTGTGATTCACGTAAGACTGGAGTTAATCCACTCGTTCAGTCGCTGACAGACGCTGCTGAGACGCGAGAAAACACAACAGTGGACGAGGAAATTAAGAGATTAATCTAATGCCGCTCGGACAGATTTGAGGGATTTAAGGGGGACACGCCCTCCTGGCCTCGCCGCGGTTGCTCAACTTCACGGTGACCACGCCTAGAAAACTCCCCGAGGGCAGTGGACAGTGGCGACGCTCGGAGGCCAGGATCGGGCGAGAATTTAATGGTTTAATGTTCAGGTTTTGAATCAACGAACCTGGAACGTGTCAAGAAGACGAATCTATCCTGACGTTAAAAGTACGACGATCGGATATGTTTTGATTTCATGATTAAAAAAATGACAGAACCAGGAAGTGAGTCCGACCCGAAGACAGACAAAGACTCTGTTCTCCTGCAGAGACAAAGATGTCGTGGTGTCACCGGGTACGACACTCGCAGCGATGAATAAGACAATTTACCGTCCTGACGGATGACAAACAGGACAGGTAAGAGTTTGCTAGAAATGAAAACAAAACGGCAGGTTGCCGCGGCGACGGGGGAAACAAACAAAAGGAGGCGAGCGATGATGTGTGGCGTAAATCAGCCTGCAGGGACAAGGGCCCTGTCACTGAAACACTTGGAGCCAGTTTCACAAGGCAGGTCGTGCCAAGTGTTATTCAGCGTCACATACCGGAGACTAATCGTTTACTCTTTTTTTTTTTCTGCAGCCATTTCTCCTGCCTGTCAGGAATACTTCATTTTCTTGACTTTTTAATCGTTACATTTCTTTCGATTAACGAGTCGGCACGTATGCAGGAGCTGGTGAGTCTGCAGGGATCAGGTCCACACATGCAGGACTCCAGTCCATCAGGGTGACTCACAGAGACCATAAAACAAAGAAAGACAATTCAAAGTTTTTATAGATTTATAGAAAATAAAAAATAAAAAATAACTATCATATGGAAATAAACGCAATCTCTTGTTTAACTCCGTGTCCCGACCAGGAGACGATGATTTAAGTCCCTATTTATTAATTTACTTTGACCTTTGACCTTTGAACATTGAGATCATGGATTTATTTTTCAAGAGAGTCGAAGTAAAAACACCTTTTTATAGAGAACCTGGTTTAACGTGACATTAGTTTCAAACTATATCCAAATATTAGGAACTAAAAAGTATAAACTTTGACACGTTGACAATTAAATTACCAGGTTTTTTTTTAAGAAGTAGTTAAGCTCAAAGTAACCAGACTTGAAAAGTGAAGTTTCATATTTACTGTGAATTCAAATATACAGGTGTGTTCAGCAAATATTTCATTTCCACCTTCGGTTTGAATTTCACTGATTTCTCAACGCGTTGTGTTACTGAAGTGTTACATAACTATGAAGTATTTCGTTTCTAAATAGTTTTGTTATTGAAGTGTTGTGTTAATAATAAAGCATTATTGATGAAGCGACTAAACAGTTACGTTCCTGAAGAGTTGCATTACTAAAGTATTTTTACTGAATTGTAGTTAAAAAATGTTTTTTACTAAAGCGTTACATAACTAGAAAGTATTGTGTTACTTAAGTATTTTGTTGCTCAAGTGTTGTTACTAAAATGTAGTTATTATATGTTGTTACTAAAGTGTTGTGTTACTAAAGTGTTGTTACTAAAATGTAGTTATTATATGTTGTTACTAAAGTGTTGTGTTACTAAAGTGTTGTTACTAAAATGTAGTTATTATATGTTGTTACTAAAGTGTTGTGTTACTAAAGTGTTGTTACTTAAATGTAGTTATTATATGTTGTTACTAAAGTGTTGTGTTACTAAAGTGTTGTTACTAAAATGTAATTATTATATGTTGTTAATAAAGTGATCTGTTACTAAAATGTAGTTATTATATGTTGTTACTAAAGTGTTGTGTTACTAAAATGTAGTTATTATATGTTGTTACTAAAGTGTTGTGTTACTAAAATGTAGTTATTATATGTTGTTACTAAAGTGTTGTGTTACTAAAATGTAGTTATTATATGTTGTTACTAAAGTGTTGTTTCTAAAATGTAGTTATTATATGTTGTTACTAAAGTGTTGTGTTACTAAAATGTAGTTATTATATGTTGTTACTAAAGTGTTGTGTTACTAAAATGTAGTTATTATATGTTGTTACTAAAGTGTTGTTTCTAAAATGTAGTTATTATATGTTGTTACTAAAGTGTTGTGTTACTAAAATGTAGTTATTATATGTTGTTACTAAAGTGTTGTGTTACTAAAATGTAGTTATTATATGTTGTTACTAAAGTGTTGTGTTACTAAAATGTAGTTATTATATGTTGTTACTAAAGTGTTGTTTCTAAAATGTAGTTATTATATGTTGTTACTAAAGTGTTGTGTTACTAAAGTGTAGTTATTATATGTTGTTACTAAAGTGTTGTTTCTAAAATGTAGTTATTATATGTTGTTACTAAAGTGTTGTAACTAAAATGTAGTTATTATATGTTGTTACTAAAGTGTTGTGTTACTAAAGTGTTGTTACTAAAATGGAATTATTATATGTTGTTAATAAAGTGTTAAACCCAAGGGATACCACAAACACCTTTCACCCTGACCCAGAGACAATAATATGGTATTTTACAGTATTTTTGTTCGCTGTACTTTTGTGTTTTAACATTTTAATTTAGTATGACATGTTGGACGTGAAACTGGGTTGAATGTGAATCTACTCCTGAACTCCCTGAAGATATCGACGAGACTTTCCTGCTTAAATAAAGTTTACATTTAAAAAATAATAATAAATCAAATCTGGTCGAGATATTGAACCAAACAAGAGACTTATTTTACATGTTGTAATAACATTGTTTTTGAAACACTTTTAATTTCCTTTTTTTTGTAATTATCAGTGAGTCAGCTTGTCCTGGACAGAGTCTCGCATGTTTGGACCTGATTCACGTCCTGAACTACCTGTGTTTTTCATTCTAATTGTTTTAATTGTGGGAAAAGATTTACATACACAATAACACAAACTCTGAGTAACACAATGCATCATTAAGATAAAATTAAAAAATATATACATGTATATATATATATATATATATATATAATTGAATGGAAAGCTACATGTGAGCAGAGAAGCAGATGAAGCACGAATGCTCCTACCCAGGTGCAAAACAAATAGACTCAGGGACTCATTCATCCCTCGGGCTATTAAATTGTACAATTCTGAGTTCGGGGGCAGGAGTGGAGTGAAAGTATCTGGATGTTCTATGTTTGTCTTTGTATCCTTTGTCTTTGTTGTTTTTCTTTGACTCTATGTTCTTTATCTTTAGACTTAGATTGTATCATCTTGTTCTTCCTCTTATGTTCTTTTCTTATTTTATTTTTTATGTATTATTTTTTATTGTTTATGAAAAATTGCTGGCTACTGGAAAAAACAATTTCCCGAAGGAGACCTCCTGAGGGATCAATAAAGTTTTACCTTACCTTACCTTACCTTACATTATTATCCATCTAACTTTGACCTGTCAGTATTTTTAAGTCATTTAATCTCCAAAGGTGTTTTTCAAGCGAAAGCGTTTGAGCGACTGAAACATCAACTCTCAGCTCAGTGTGTGATTTTCCTCGAGCTCCAGTCGTTCCGGCGGATGATGGACGAGTCGAAGTCACAGCGAGAAGTGAGAGAGTGAAAGAGTGAAAGAGTGAAAGAGTGAAAGAGTGAAAGAGTGAAAGAGAGAAAGAGTGAAAGAGTGAAAGAGTGAAAGAGTGAAAGAGAGAAAGAGTGAAAGAGTGAAAGAGTGAAAGAGTGAAAGAGAGAAAGAGTGAAAGAGTGAAAGAGTGAAAGAGTGAAAGAGTGAAAGAGTGAAAGAGAGAAAGAGTGAAAGAGTGAAAGAGTGAAAGAGTGAAAGAGAGAAAGAGTGAAAGAGTGAAAGAGTGAAAGAGTGAAAGAGTGAAAGAGTGAAAGAGTGAAAGAGAGAAAGAGTGAAAGAGTGAAAGAGTGAAAGAGAGAAAGAGTGAAAGAGTGAAAGAGTGAAAGAGTGAAAGAGAGAAAGAGTGAAAGAGTGAAAGAGTGAAAGAGTGAAAGAGAGAAAGAGTGAAAGAGTGAAAGAGAGAAAGAGTGAAAGAGTGAAAGAGTGAAAGAGAGAAAGAGTGAAAGAGTGAAAGAGTGAAAGAGAGAAAGAGTGAAAGAGTGAAAGAGAGAAAGAGTGAAAGAGTGAAAGAGTGAAAGAGAGAAAGAGTGAAAGAGTGAAAGAGTGAAAGAGTGAAAGAGAGAAAGAGTGAAAGAGTGAAAGAGTGAAAGAGTGAAAGAGAGAAAGAGTGAAAGAGTGAAAGAGTGAAAGAGAGAAAGAGTGAAAGAGTGAAAGAGTGAAAGAGTGAAAGAGAGAAAGAGTGAAAGAGTGAAAGAGTGAAAGAGTGAAAGAGTGAAAGAGAGAAAGAGTGAAAGAGTGAAAGAGAGAAAGAGTGAAAGAGTGAAAGAGTGAAAGAGTGAAAGAGAGAAAGAGTGAAAGAGTGAAAGAGTGAAAGAGAGAAAGAGTGAAAGAGTGAAAGAGTGAAAGAGTGAAAGAGTGAAAGAGTGAAAGAGTGAAAGAGAGAAAGAGTGAAAGAGTGAAAGAGTGAAAGAGTGAAAGAGAGAAAGAGTGAAAGAGTGAAAGAGTGAAAGATGCGTCTGCTTCCAAAGAAAAGGTGGCCTTTGATTGTCGTCGCTCGGCTGAACTGATACTTACGCGGCGGTTTCGATGCGGTTCCGCTCCGGCAGGTAGTCCGGGGACATTCCTCGGAGGAACAGGACACACTTTAACACACTTCAACACACTTCAACACACTCCTACACACTCGTACACACACCCCTGTCACATGCTTAATTCGCACCCGCACAGACAGCGGCGTCTCATAATGTGTTTCTCTTCTTGACACGTTAATCCGAGGAATGTTTCGTGAAAGGACGCCGAGGACCTCGACGGCTTAGAGACTTTTTTCTGATAAAACACCTGAGGATCGTCTTCGTCTGGCAGCTGCTAATTAACGTCCTCAGACTCACACCTTCTCTTGCAGTTCAAGTTCTTGTATCTCAAATACACGTGTACTCGAGACATACCTTCTCTCTCTGACTGGAAGGAAAACATTCTCAGTCATTATTGATGACACTAGAAAACAATGAATCAGTTCAATTGTTTTTAAAAATACAAAAGCATCAATTGAATGTCAAGTCATTAATTAGCTTGATTTAAAAACTTAAACCGTGAATGATCCACAATCTTAACTGTACACAGTGTTTTGTGTCATGAACGCACAATAGTAAGTAAGTAAGTCATTTTTATTTGTACAGCGCTTTTATAGTGCGGTTTTTATTTTCATTCCAGTGAATTTGATCAACCGGAAACAAGATTAGATTTTAATTCATCTGGTTCCTTCTGTTCAGTTTAAAAAGACGATGTCATCCTTCCTTTGCTTCCTGGCTCTGTCCCGGGGTCTCCTCACAGGTACATCAGGTGTGTTGAGGTTCATGGTATATACTTTATTGAGTATTGTTTTGATTTTTTTAAGCGCTTTGTGACCCTGGTCTGGAAAAGTGCAACATAAATACAAATTACTTACTTAAACTAAGTCCTTTAAAGTTTAATTGTAAGTGATATTAGTAAGTAAGTAAGTAAGTAATATTTATTTATATAGCGCTTTTCGAGACCAGGGTCACAAAGCGCTTAGACAATCAAAACAATACTCAAAAAAGTACATACTTTAAAGATCAAGATAATACTGAGAACAACACAGGAGTTCCAGAAATTCAAGGAAAAGCCTGAACAAATAGAAACGTCTTAAGATGTTTCTTGAAGGAGTCAGTAGATCATCAAACACAGAGATGGTTCCAAAGCTTAGGAGCAACAGTCTGGAAGGATTTCTCTCCTCTGGTCCTGAAGTTCAGGAACCATCAGTAGATTCTGATCCACAGACCTCAGAGCCCGAGCTGGGGTGTAAGGCTGGATCAGATCAGTGATGTAAGGAGGAGCCTGACCATGAATAGATCTGAAAGTAAGAACCAGAATTTTAAAGTTGATCCTGAAAGAAACTGGAAGCCAACTTACTTGTACTTAGAGCCTCTTACGTCAACAACTGGTAACGTTGTGTCATTAAACGTCACGTTAATAAAGTGTTATATTGATGAAGCGACTAAACAGTTACGTTCCTGAGCAGTTGAATTACTAAAGTGTTTTTATTGAAGTGTAATTAATTAACGCTGTTACTAAAGTGTTACATAACTAGAAAGGATTGTGTTACTAAAGTATTTTGTTGCTCAAGCGTTCTGTTACTAGTGTTGTTACTTAAATGTAGTTATTATGTTGTTACTAAAGTGTTGTTACTTAAATGTAGTTATTATATGTTGTTACTAAAGTGTTGTGTTACTAAAGTGTTGTTACTTAAATGTAGTTATTATATGTTGTTACTAAAGTGTTGTTACTTAAATGTAGTTATTATATGTTGTTACTAAAGTGTTGTTACTTAAATGTAGTTATTATATGTTGTTACTAAAGTGTTACGTTAAAAAACTATTGTGTTAATAAAGTGTTGTTACTAAAGTGTTGTGTTACTAAAGTGTTGTGTTACTAAAGTGTTGTTACTAAAATGTAGTTATTATATGTTGTTACTAAAGTGTTGTTACTTAAATGTAGTTATTATATGTTGTTACTAAAGTGTTGTTACTTAAATGTAGTTATTATATGTTGTTACTAAAGTGTTACGTTAAAAAACTATTGTGTTAATAAAGTGTTGTTACTAAAGTGAAAGTGTTGTGTTACTAAAGTGTTGTTACTAAAATGTAGTTATTATATGTTGTTACTAAAGTGTTGTTACTAAAATGTAGTTATTATATGTTGTTACTAAAGTGTTACGTTACTAAAGTGTTGTTACTAAAATGTAGTTATTATATGTTGTTACTAAAGTGTTACGTTAATAAAGTGTTGTGTTACTAAAGTGTTGTTACTAAAGTGTTTTGTTACTAAAGTGTTTTGTTACTAAAGTGTTTTGTTACTAAAGTGTTGTTACTTAAATGTAGTTATTATGTTGTTACTAAAGTGTTGTTACTTAAATGTAGTTATTATGTTGTTACTAAAGTGTTGTTACTTAAATGTAGTTATTATATGTTGTTACTAAAGTGTTGTTACTTAAATGTAGTTATTATGTTGTTACTAAAGTGTTGTGTTACTAAAGTGTTGTTACCTAAATGTAGTTATTATGTTGTTACTAAAGTGTTGTTACTTAAATGTAGTTATTATGTTGTTACTAAAGTGTTGTTACTAAAATGTAGTTATTATGTTGTTACTAAAGTGTTGTTACTTAAATGTAGTTATTATGTTGTTACTAAAGTGTTGTTACCTAAATGTAGTTATTATGTTGTTACTAAAGTGTTGTTACTTAAATGTAGTTATTATGTTGTTACTAAAGTGTTGTTACTTAAATGTAGTTATTATGTTGTTACTAAAGTGTTGTTACTTAAATGTAGTTATTATGTTGTTACTAAAGTGTTGTTACTTAAATGTAGTTATTATGTTGTTACTAAAGTGTTGTTACTTAAATTTAGTTATTATGTTGTTACTAAAGTGTTGTTACTTAAATGTAGTTATTATGTTGTTACTAAAGTGTTGTTACTTAAATGTAGTTATTATGTTTTTACTAAAGTGTTGTTACTTAAATGTAGTTATTATGTTGTTACTAAAGTGTTGTTACTTAAATGTAGTTATTATGTTGTTACTAAAGTGTTGTTACTTAAATGTAGTTATTATGTTTTTACTAAAGTGTTGTTACTTAAATGTAGTTATTATGTTGTTACTAAAGTGTTGTTACTTAAATGTAGTAATTATGTTTTTACTAAAGTGTTGTTACTTAAATGTAGTAATTATGTTTTTACTAAAGTGTTGTTACTTAAATGTAGTTATTATGTTGTTACTAAAGTGTTGTTACTTAAATGTAGTTATTATGTTGTTACTAAAGGGTTGTTACTTAAATGTAGTTATTATGTTGTTACTAAAGTGTTGTTACTTAAATGTAGTTATTATGTTGTTACTAAAGTGTTGTTACTTAAATGTAGTTATTATGTTGTTACTAAAGTGTTGTTACTTAAATGTAGTTATTATGTTGTTACTAAAGTGTTGTTACTTAAATGTAGTTATTATGTTGTTACTAAAGTGTTGTTACTTAAATGTAGTTATTATGTTGTTACTAAAGTGTTGTTACTAAAATGTAGTTATTATATGTTGTTACTAAAGTGTTACGTTAAAAAACTATTGTGTTAATAAAGTGTTGTTACTAAAGTGTTGTGTTACTAAAGTGTTGTGTTACTAAAGTGTTGTTACTAAAATGTAGTTATTATATGTTGTTACTAAAGTGTTGTTACTAAAATGTAGTTATTATATGTTGTTACTAAAGTGTTACGTTACTAAAGTGTTGTTACTAAAATGTAGTTATTATATGTTGTTACTAAAGTGTTACGTTAATAAAGTGTTGTGTTACTAAAGTGTTGTTACTAAAGTGTTTTGTTACTAAAGTGTTTTGTTACTAAAGTGTTTTGTTACTAAAGTGTTGTTACTTAAATGTAGTTATTATGTTGTTACTAAAGTGTTGTTACTTAAATGTAGTTATTATGTTGTTACTAAAGTGTTGTTACTTAAATGTAGTTATTATATGTTGTTACTAAAGTGTTGTTACTTAAATGTAGTTATTATGTTGTTACTAAAGTGTTGTGTTACTAAAGTGTTGTTACCTAAATGTAGTTATTATGTTGTTACTAAAGTGTTGTTACTTAAATGTAGTTATTATGTTGTTACTAAAGTGTTGTTACTAAAATGTAGTTATTATGTTGTTACTAAAGTGTTGTTACTTAAATGTAGTTATTATGTTGTTACTAAAGTGTTGTTACCTAAATGTAGTTATTATGTTGTTACTAAAGTGTTGTTACTTAAATGTAGTTATTATGTTGTTACTAAAGTGTTGTTACTTAAATGTAGTTATTATGTTGTTACTAAAGTGTTGTTACTTAAATGTAGTTATTATGTTGTTACTAAAGTGTTGTTACTTAAATGTAGTTATTATGTTGTTACTAAAGTGTTGTTACTTAAATTTAGTTATTATGTTGTTACTAAAGTGTTGTTACTTAAATGTAGTTATTATGTTGTTACTAAAGTGTTGTTACTTAAATGTAGTTATTATGTTTTTACTAAAGTGTTGTTACTTAAATGTAGTTATTATGTTGTTACTAAAGTGTTGTTACTTAAATGTAGTTATTATGTTGTTACTAAAGTGTTGTTACTTAAATGTAGTTATTATGTTTTTACTAAAGTGTTGTTACTTAAATGTAGTTATTATGTTGTTACTAAAGTGTTGTTACTTAAATGTAGTAATTATGTTTTTACTAAAGTGTTGTTACTTAAATGTAGTAATTATGTTTTTACTAAAGTGTTGTTACTTAAATGTAGTTATTATGTTGTTACTAAAGTGTTGTTACTTAAATGTAGTTATTATGTTGTTACTAAAGGGTTGTTACTTAAATGTAGTTATTATGTTGTTACTAAAGTGTTGTTACTTAAATGTAGTTATTATGTTGTTACTAAAGTGTTGTTACTTAAATGTAGTTATTATGTTGTTACTAAAGTGTTGTTACTTAAATGTAGTTATTATGTTGTTACTAAAGTGTTGTTACTTAAATGTAGTTATTATGTTGTTACTAAAGTGTTGTTACTTAAATGTAGTTATTATGTTGTTACTAAAGTGTTGTTACTAAAATGTAGTTATTATATGTTGTTACTAAAGTGTTACGTTAAAAAACTATTGTGTTAATAAAGTGTTGTTACTAAAGTGTTGTGTTACTAAAGTGTTGTGTTACTAAAGTGTTGTTACTAAAATGTAGTTATTATATGTTGTTACTAAAGTGTTGTTACTAAAATGTAGTTATTATATGTTGTTACTAAAGTGTTACGTTACTAAAGTGTTGTTACTAAAATGTAGTTATTATATGTTGTTACTAAAGTGTTACGTTAATAAAGTGTTGTGTTACTAAAGTGTTGTTACTAAAGTGTTTTGTTACTAAAGTGTTTTGTTACTAAAGTGTTTTGTTACTAAAGTGTTGTTACTTAAATGTAGTTATTATGTTGTTACTAAAGTGTTGTTACTTAAATGTAGTTATTATGTTGTTACTAAAGTGTTGTTACTTAAATGTAGTTATTATATGTTGTTACTAAAGTGTTGTTACTTAAATGTAGTTATTATGTTGTTACTAAAGTGTTGTGTTACTAAAGTGTTGTTACCTAAATGTAGTTATTATGTTGTTACTAAAGTGTTGTTACTTAAATGTAGTTATTATGTTGTTACTAAAGTGTTGTTACTAAAATGTAGTTATTATGTTGTTACTAAAGTGTTGTTACTTAAATGTAGTTATTATGTTGTTACTAAAGTGTTGTTACCTAAATGTAGTTATTATGTTGTTACTAAAGTGTTGTTACTTAAATGTAGTTATTATGTTGTTACTAAAGTGTTGTTACTTAAATGTAGTTATTATGTTGTTACTAAAGTGTTGTTACTTAAATGTAGTTATTATGTTGTTACTAAAGTGTTGTTACTTAAATGTAGTTATTATGTTGTTACTAAAGTGTTGTTACTTAAATTTAGTTATTATGTTGTTACTAAAGTGTTGTTACTTAAATGTAGTTATTATGTTGTTACTAAAGTGTTGTTACTTAAATGTAGTTATTATGTTTTTACTAAAGTGTTGTTACTTAAATGTAGTTATTATGTTGTTACTAAAGTGTTGTTACTTAAATGTAGTTATTATGTTGTTACTAAAGTGTTGTTACTTAAATGTAGTTATTATGTTTTTACTAAAGTGTTGTTACTTAAATGTAGTTATTATGTTGTTACTAAAGTGTTGTTACTTAAATGTAGTAATTATGTTTTTACTAAAGTGTTGTTACTTAAATGTAGTAATTATGTTTTTACTAAAGTGTTGTTACTTAAATGTAGTTATTATGTTGTTACTAAAGTGTTGTTACTTAAATGTAGTTATTATGTTGTTACTAAAGGGTTGTTACTTAAATGTAGTTATTATGTTGTTACTAAAGTGTTGTTACTTAAATGTAGTTATTATGTTGTTACTAAAGTGTTGTTACTTAAATGTAGTTATTATGTTGTTACTAAAGTGTTGTTACTTAAATGTAGTTATTATGTTGTTACTAAAGTGTTGTTACTTAAATGTAGTTATTATGTTGTTACTAAAGTGTTGTTACTTAAATGTAGTTATTATGTTGTTACTAAAGTGTTGTTACTAAAATGTAGTTATTATATGTTGTTACTAAAGTGTTACGTTAAAAAACTATTGTGTTAATAAAGTGTTGTTACTAAAGTGTTGTGTTACTAAAGTGTTGTGTTACTAAAGTGTTGTTACTAAAATGTAGTTATTATATGTTGTTACTAAAGTGTTGTTACTAAAATGTAGTTATTATATGTTGTTACTAAAGTGTTACGTTACTAAAGTGTTGTTACTAAAATGTAGTTATTATATGTTGTTACTAAAGTGTTACGTTAATAAAGTGTTGTGTTACTAAAGTGTTGTTACTAAAGTGTTTTGTTACTAAAGTGTTTTGTTACTAAAGTGTTTTGTTACTAAAGTGTTGTTACTTAAATGTAGTTATTATGTTGTTACTAAAGTGTTGTTACTTAAATGTAGTTATTATGTTGTTACTAAAGTGTTGTTACTTAAATGTAGTTATTATATGTTGTTACTAAAGTGTTGTTACTTAAATGTAGTTATTATGTTGTTACTAAAGTGTTGTGTTACTAAAGTGTTGTTACCTAAATGTAGTTATTATGTTGTTACTAAAGTGTTGTTACTTAAATGTAGTTATTATGTTGTTACTAAAGTGTTGTTACTAAAATGTAGTTATTATGTTGTTACTAAAGTGTTGTTACTTAAATGTAGTTATTATGTTGTTACTAAAGTGTTGTTACCTAAATGTAGTTATTATGTTGTTACTAAAGTGTTGTTACTTAAATGTAGTTATTATGTTGTTACTAAAGTGTTGTTACTTAAATGTAGTTATTATGTTGTTACTAAAGTGTTGTTACTTAAATGTAGTTATTATGTTGTTACTAAAGTGTTGTTACTTAAATGTAGTTATTATGTTGTTACTAAAGTGTTGTTACTTAAATTTAGTTATTATGTTGTTACTAAAGTGTTGTTACTTAAATGTAGTTATTATGTTGTTACTAAAGTGTTGTTACTTAAATGTAGTTATTATGTTTTTACTAAAGTGTTGTTACTTAAATGTAGTTATTATGTTGTTACTAAAGTGTTGTTACTTAAATGTAGTTATTATGTTGTTACTAAAGTGTTGTTACTTAAATGTAGTTATTATGTTTTTACTAAAGTGTTGTTACTTAAATGTAGTTATTATGTTGTTACTAAAGTGTTGTTACTTAAATGTAGTAATTATGTTTTTACTAAAGTGTTGTTACTTAAATGTAGTAATTATGTTTTTACTAAAGTGTTGTTACTTAAATGTAGTTATTATGTTGTTACTAAAGTGTTGTTACTTAAATGTAGTTATTATGTTGTTACTAAAGGGTTGTTACTTAAATGTAGTTATTATGTTGTTACTAAAGTGTTGTTACTTAAATGTAGTTATTATGTTGTTACTAAAGTGTTGTTACTTAAATGTAGTTATTATGTTGTTACTAAAGTGTTGTTACTTAAATGTAGTTATTATGTTGTTACTAAAGTGTTGTTACTTAAATGTAGTTATTATGTTGTTACTAAAGTGTTGTTACTTAAATGTAGTTATTATGTTGTTACTAAAGTGTTGTTACTAAAATGTAGTTATTATATGTTGTTACTAAAGTGTTACGTTAAAAAACTATTGTGTTAATAAAGTGTTGTTACTAAAGTGTTGTGTTACTAAAGTGTTGTGTTACTAAAGTGTTGTTACTAAAATGTAGTTATTATATGTTGTTACTAAAGTGTTGTTACTAAAATGTAGTTATTATATGTTGTTACTAAAGTGTTACGTTACTAAAGTGTTGTTACTAAAATGTAGTTATTATATGTTGTTACTAAAGTGTTACGTTAATAAAGTGTTGTGTTACTAAAGTGTTGTTACTAAAGTGTTTTGTTACTAAAGTGTTTTGTTACTAAAGTGTTTTGTTACTAAAGTGTTGTTACTTAAATGTAGTTATTATGTTGTTACTAAAGTGTTGTTACTTAAATGTAGTTATTATGTTGTTACTAAAGTGTTGTTACTTAAATGTAGTTATTATGTTGTTACTAAAGTGTTGTTACTTAAATGTAGTTATTATGTTGTTACTAAAGTGTTGTTACTTAAATGTAGTTATTATGTTGTTACTAAAGTGTTGTTACTTAAATGTAGTTATTATGTTGTTACTAAAGTGTTGTTACTAAAATGTAGTTATTATATGTTGTTACTAAAGTGTTACGTTAAAAAACTATTGTGTTAATAAAGTGTTGTTACTAAAGTGTTGTGTTACTAAAGTGTTGTGTTACTAAAGTGTTGTTACTAAAATGTAGTTATTATATGTTGTTACTAAAGTGTTGTTACTAAAATGTAGTTATTATATGTTGTTACTAAAGTGTTACGTTACTAAAGTGTTGTTACTAAAATGTAGTTATTATATGTTGTTACTAAAGTGTTACGTTAATAAAGTGTTGTGTTACTAAAGTGTTGTTACTAAAGTGTTTTGTTACTAAAGTGTTTTGTTACTAAAGTGTTTTGTTACTAAAGTGTTGTTACTTAAATGTAGTTATTATGTTGTTACTAAAGTGTTGTTACTTAAATGTAGTTATTATGTTGTTACTAAAGTGTTGTTACTTAAATGTAGTTATTATATGTTGTTACTAAAGTGTTGTTACTTAAATGTAGTTATTATGTTGTTACTAAAGTGTTGTGTTACTAAAGTGTTGTTACCTAAATGTAGTTATTATGTTGTTACTAAAGTGTTGTTACTTAAATGTAGTTATTATGTTGTTACTAAAGTGTTGTTACTAAAATGTAGTTATTATGTTGTTACTAAAGTGTTGTTACTTAAATGTAGTTATTATGTTGTTACTAAAGTGTTGTTACCTAAATGTAGTTATTATGTTGTTACTAAAGTGTTGTTACTTAAATGTAGTTATTATGTTGTTACTAAAGTGTTGTTACTTAAATGTAGTTATTATGTTGTTACTAAAGTGTTGTTACTTAAATGTAGTTATTATGTTGTTACTAAAGTGTTGTTACTTAAATGTAGTTATTATGTTGTTACTAAAGTGTTGTTACTTAAATTTAGTTATTATGTTGTTACTAAAGTGTTGTTACTTAAATGTAGTTATTATGTTGTTACTAAAGTGTTGTTACTTAAATGTAGTTATTATGTTTTTACTAAAGTGTTGTTACTTAAATGTAGTTATTATGTTGTTACTAAAGTGTTGTTACTTAAATGTAGTTATTATGTTGTTACTAAAGTGTTGTTACTTAAATGTAGTTATTATGTTTTTACTAAAGTGTTGTTACTTAAATGTAGTTATTATGTTGTTACTAAAGTGTTGTTACTTAAATGTAGTAATTATGTTTTTACTAAAGTGTTGTTACTTAAATGTAGTAATTATGTTTTTACTAAAGTGTTGTTACTTAAATGTAGTTATTATGTTGTTACTAAAGTGTTGTTACTTAAATGTAGTTATTATGTTGTTACTAAAGGGTTGTTACTTAAATGTAGTTATTATGTTGTTACTAAAGTGTTGTTACTTAAATGTAGTTATTATGTTGTTACTAAAGTGTTGTTACTTAAATGTAGTTATTATGTTGTTACTAAAGTGTTGTTACTTAAATGTAGTTATTATGTTGTTACTAAAGTGTTGTTACTTAAATGTAGTTATTATGTTGTTACTAAAGTGTTGTTACTTAAATGTAGTTATTATGTTGTTACTAAAGTGTTGTTACTAAAATGTAGTTATTATATGTTGTTACTAAAGTGTTACGTTAAAAAACTATTGTGTTAATAAAGTGTTGTTACTAAAGTGTTGTGTTACTAAAGTGTTGTGTTACTAAAGTGTTGTTACTAAAATGTAGTTATTATATGTTGTTACTAAAGTGTTGTTACTAAAATGTAGTTATTATATGTTGTTACTAAAGTGTTACGTTACTAAAGTGTTGTTACTAAAATGTAGTTATTATATGTTGTTACTAAAGTGTTACGTTAATAAAGTGTTGTGTTACTAAAGTGTTGTTACTAAAGTGTTTTGTTACTAAAGTGTTTTGTTACTAAAGTGTTTTGTTACTAAAGTGTTGTTACTTAAATGTAGTTATTATGTTGTTACTAAAGTGTTGTTACTTAAATGTAGTTATTATGTTGTTACTAAAGTGTTGTTACTTAAATGTAGTTATTATATGTTGTTACTAAAGTGTTGTTACTTAAATGTAGTTATTATGTTGTTACTAAAGTGTTGTGTTACTAAAGTGTTGTTACCTAAATGTAGTTATTATGTTGTTACTAAAGTGTTGTTACTTAAATGTAGTTATTATGTTGTTACTAAAGTGTTGTTACTAAAATGTAGTTATTATGTTGTTACTAAAGTGTTGTTACTTAAATGTAGTTATTATGTTGTTACTAAAGTGTTGTTACCTAAATGTAGTTATTATGTTGTTACTAAAGTGTTGTTACTTAAATGTAGTTATTATGTTGTTACTAAAGTGTTGTTACTTAAATGTAGTTATTATGTTGTTACTAAAGTGTTGTTACTTAAATGTAGTTATTATGTTGTTACTAAAGTGTTGTTACTTAAATGTAGTTATTATGTTGTTACTAAAGTGTTGTTACTTAAATTTAGTTATTATGTTGTTACTAAAGTGTTGTTACTTAAATGTAGTTATTATGTTGTTACTAAAGTGTTGTTACTTAAATGTAGTTATTATGTTTTTACTAAAGTGTTGTTACTTAAATGTAGTTATTATGTTGTTACTAAAGTGTTGTTACTTAAATGTAGTTATTATGTTGTTACTAAAGTGTTGTTACTTAAATGTAGTTATTATGTTTTTACTAAAGTGTTGTTACTTAAATGTAGTTATTATGTTGTTACTAAAGTGTTGTTACTTAAATGTAGTAATTATGTTTTTACTAAAGTGTTGTTACTTAAATGTAGTAATTATGTTTTTACTAAAGTGTTGTTACTTAAATGTAGTTATTATGTTGTTACTAAAGTGTTGTTACTTAAATGTAGTTATTATGTTGTTACTAAAGGGTTGTTACTTAAATGTAGTTATTATGTTGTTACTAAAGTGTTGTTACTTAAATGTAGTTATTATGTTGTTACTAAAGTGTTGTTACTTAAATGTAGTTATTATGTTGTTACTAAAGTGTTGTTACTTAAATGTAGTTATTATGTTGTTACTAAAGTGTTGTTACTTAAATGTAGTTATTATGTTGTTACTAAAGTGTTGTTACTTAAATGTAGTTATTATGTTGTTACTAAAGTGTTGTTACTAAAATGTAGTTATTATATGTTGTTACTAAAGTGTTACGTTAAAAAACTATTGTGTTAATAAAGTGTTGTTACTAAAGTGTTGTGTTACTAAAGTGTTGTGTTACTAAAGTGTTGTTACTAAAATGTAGTTATTATATGTTGTTACTAAAGTGTTGTTACTAAAATGTAGTTATTATATGTTGTTACTAAAGTGTTACGTTACTAAAGTGTTGTTACTAAAATGTAGTTATTATATGTTGTTACTAAAGTGTTACGTTAATAAAGTGTTGTGTTACTAAAGTGTTGTTACTAAAGTGTTTTGTTACTAAAGTGTTTTGTTACTAAAGTGTTTTGTTACTAAAGTGTTGTTACTTAAATGTAGTTATTATGTTGTTACTAAAGTGTTGTTACTTAAATGTAGTTATTATGTTGTTACTAAAGTGTTGTTACTTAAATGTAGTTATTATATGTTGTTACTAAAGTGTTGTTACTTAAATGTAGTTATTATGTTGTTACTAAAGTGTTGTGTTACTAAAGTGTTGTTACCTAAATGTAGTTATTATGTTGTTACTAAAGTGTTGTTACTTAAATGTAGTTATTATGTTGTTACTAAAGTGTTGTTACTAAAATGTAGTTATTATGTTGTTACTAAAGTGTTGTTACTTAAATGTAGTTATTATGTTGTTACTAAAGTGTTGTTACCTAAATGTAGTTATTATGTTGTTACTAAAGTGTTGTTACTTAAATGTAGTTATTATGTTGTTACTAAAGTGTTGTTACTTAAATGTAGTTATTATGTTGTTACTAAAGTGTTGTTACTTAAATGTAGTTATTATGTTGTTACTAAAGTGTTGTTACTTAAATGTAGTTATTATGTTGTTACTAAAGTGTTGTTACTTAAATTTAGTTATTATGTTGTTACTAAAGTGTTGTTACTTAAATGTAGTTATTATGTTGTTACTAAAGTGTTGTTACTTAAATGTAGTTATTATGTTTTTACTAAAGTGTTGTTACTTAAATGTAGTTATTATGTTGTTACTAAAGTGTTGTTACTTAAATGTAGTTATTATGTTGTTACTAAAGTGTTGTTACTTAAATGTAGTTATTATGTTTTTACTAAAGTGTTGTTACTTAAATGTAGTTATTATGTTGTTACTAAAGTGTTGTTACTTAAATGTAGTAATTATGTTTTTACTAAAGTGTTGTTACTTAAATGTAGTAATTATGTTTTTACTAAAGTGTTGTTACTTAAATGTAGTTATTATGTTGTTACTAAAGTGTTGTTACTTAAATGTAGTTATTATGTTGTTACTAAAGGGTTGTTACTTAAATGTAGTTATTATGTTGTTACTAAAGTGTTGTTACTTAAATGTAGTTATTATGTTGTTACTAAAGTGTTGTTACTTAAATGTAGTTATTATGTTGTTACTAAAGTGTTGTTACTTAAATGTAGTTATTATGTTGTTACTAAAGTGTTGTTACTTAAATGTAGTTATTATGTTGTTACTAAAGTGTTGTTACTTAAATGTAGTTATTATGTTGTTACTAAAGTGTTGTTACTAAAATGTAGTTATTATATGTTGTTACTAAAGTGTTGTGTTAATCAAGTATTGTGTTAACGACTAAAGTGTAATTTGACTGAAAAACACATCATAGGTGAGTATGTGACGCTTCCTACTGTAAAACTCTGTATTCAAAGTTAATGTTCTCGACAGATCCATCAGCATATCAACAGATATGTGTCATTGGTGAATAGTTGTGCGTCAGTGGTTGCCGGTCCAACGCTCACACGGACACACACAAGACACCGATGCTATATTTAGTCACCAGCGAAACATAAACATAAATCTGTTCCAACAATTCATTATTTTCACGAGAAGATGGCAGTTTGGTGTGAACACATAAACGTAAGAAAAAGATTTTCATGGTCATTTTTATGGCTCTTTCAGGCTGGATGTTGTGCAGCAGCTGCTGCTAATGTCACTCCGCACCAGCGGCGGGGAGCCGGGCCTGGCGGTGAGCTAATGGCCCCCACGTTACTTCATCGCGCTTCTAAGTGTCGGCTCATTTAGAGAAGCCAGGATGACTGCAGAGGCACTAATAAAGCCATTCAGAGCTCAGGGTCCCCGGAGGATCCCCGGGATTTGCTTGTGAATCACTGACAAGTCTGTCCAAGAGACCCAGGTGTATCCTTTGCATTAAGCTGCGCCGGCTTCGTGTGACCTCAGCGCTCGCCCTCGTCCACGACCGCATTCATATCTTTGTGATGCAGAGACGGTTGAAATCAAGCGTTTCTTTAGAAAAAATGACAAAAATCAAACAGTTTCATCAGGAAAATGTAACTTTCACTCATTTTCTACTCGTCCTGTCGAACAATGTTGAATTATTTTCAGAGTAATCTGTTCTTTTTATAGACAACATTGTTTGTTCATTTTAATGTAGTGGCAGGAGCTCATATTTCTATGTAAAAAAAATCAAACGCTTAAAAACATCCAAATACCTCCGTACTCGTCTGTGAAACTATGATACTGGAATCTTTTGTTGGCAACAAATCTATAGATTTATTCATTATTTCTCTGATAAATTCTTCTCATGTGGGGCTTCAAAGTAGAAAATGAGTGAAGCTTGACTTTTGAAATTAAATATTATTTAATATGTTTGCTTCTTTAAATGACTTAGACTTTAGACTTTAGAATTGTTGCACTTTCTCAGTTTCTCAAATAAACGTTTTCTATTTGTCCAGGTCATAGTCATGATGGAAAACCGGTGTTGATCCTTATTCTTACTTCTTATCGTTCCACTTGTAGAAAGATTATAAACACAATCTCTCTCTGCTCTCGTCACACATCACAATATTTGACAATATTCTTTCTATATTTTCAAAAAAGTCATTTGATGCTTGTTGTTGAACATGGTTTTTAGAATCATATTACAACTGAACTCCAGTCGCTACATTAAAATGAACAAACATTTTTGTCCAGAACTCTAAAAAGAACAGATTACTCTGAAGATAATCCAACATTAGTCGACATGAATGCGATAAACTATCGCTTTAAATTATAATTTGGTTTCTATTAAAGATGCCGAAGCCCAACGAGAAGTTTGGATCAGATGGAAAGACGCTGCCTTTCCCACACACACATGATGTATATGTTTAGATGTATGTATATTGTTTTATTAAAGGATAAATCATGTCCAATCTTGAGGAAATCATATACTTTACCACTCGAAAAAAAATCATTCAATGAAGCATTTAGCCTGTTTTTGGGAATATTTTAGACCTTAAAACATTCCTAGATAAAATAATCTTATGTATATATATATATATATATATATATATATATATATATACATTATGTACGTATAAACTATTTTGTACTCATCAGTATGTGACACTGAATGTATAAGAACTGCTTGTTTAACCTAAATTATTGATTAAGATATTGATAAAAACGCCTAGAGAATAAAACAGTAAATGTTTTCCATCTTGAGGTCCAGGTCACCTGAGATTCTTTGACTAATATTTCCATCAACAAACGTTCATTTCATTTCTCCAGAGAAGAAGAAAGTGTCGACACGCATCACGGTCTTTTGGTTTTTCGCCTCCAGGTGCAAAAACTTCTCCATCACCCAGAACCGAATTCTTTACGTCCTATGAAACATTGGACAGGGATCAATGTAAGGCTTCATGGCGACACCTGTCTGGGCGTCGGGTGATCTTCATTCAGAGCATCAATCATCCGCCGAGGCAGCATCTATACGTGCGGGTCCTTAAACGCCAAATGGTTTCATGCGTAAAATCCGTCGTCACCTCCATCTTCGGCGCTCGCGCTGTGCTTTTTAACGGCTGCGGCTCTGCCTCCGAGGCGTTCGCTGTCCATAAATTAAATGGCAATTACACAACGGGTTGACAAAGCACAAAATTGGTGTGCATCTGTGTGCGTCTTGACATGTTAGCGTGGCTGTCAACACGCGTGCTTCAGGACTAAATCACAGACGAGGAGAAACCTTGGAATTGAGCAATACTTCGTCACCTAAAGATACATTACATTTCAAATCACTACTTTTCATTTTTTCACTTAAATTTAACTATAAATTATGAGCAAGTGAAAGAATCTGAGAAACTGTTGTTTGTAATTTAAATATAATGTATATATAATGCAGTGAATTTCATGAGATAAAGATCAGTAACTGTTTGAAAACATAACTAATATTGTTGACTTGTTCAAGTGTTTTCTATTCATTTCATTTATGCAGCTTTCATGTTGATGTCTGACCTACAGGGATCCTGGAGTAACTTGATTTTAATAACATGACAATTTCATTATTAATAAGATGAAAAGTGCGCTTTGCCCTGTGACGAAAAAAACTATGACAGTACAAAAGAGTCAAATCCCACGTTTATTTTGGACTTTTATCTACATTTTGAAGTTTGACTGTTGCCAGAGCAGGAGTTGTTTGGAAAATGCGACATTATTTACCTTGTTCCTTTCATTCCTTATGGGAAATCTATCGCAGTATATATTCTGGTGAGAGAAATAATAGAAGTGTGAGTCCGATCGAGTCGTTTTAATGTATTTTCTGTTTGTATGCGCTCGACAGTACGGGGCGTGAAAAGTGCCAAAAAGAGAAGGAGGATGAATAATAAGCCCAATGATCACCATGACAGTGACTTGTGAAGAGAATAAAGTGAGTAAAACTATGAAACAAACTGTTGACGACGTGAAAAATACACGACAAAACAATGTCAGCAAAATCAATGTGATGAGGATTCTACGTTAATAATTATTCATGTTTAAATGGAAGTATTTTTAACTGGTAGTGGAATTTTAATGCATAATTTCAGTTCCTTTTTCCTTTTTTTCCCTCATATTTAATTTCTCTGTCTTAGCTCCAAACTCACATTGACAGAACAGTAACACGGTCTGCAACAACTGACAAGATTTAGCTCCAGAATCTGCTACAATTGACGAAATTTTCTTTCGAAATGATATCGACAGAACATTAAACATGTCTGCTACAGTTGAGAAAAATCTGCCCCAAATTTGGACTGAGAGAAAAGAAAATGAGTCTTCAATGCAACCATTGACAAAATGATTCTCCAAAATTAAACTGACAAGACAGTGACTCACAGTGAGAAACATTTGACGCCAAAAACAGAACTGACAAGACATCAATAAAACAAAGTGCATTACCAAGTAGAAACATGTTTAAAGTTATCCTTTTAAAAATCTAAAACAAAACATTTTGGAAAATTTTCAAAAGTACTATGAACTATATAGAACAGTAATTGAACACTGACAGAAACACATCAATATCCATCGGTTATTTTCTGAAGAATGTGGTTTAAAGTCACTTTTGTGTGAAACGACATGATCCCATCTCTGTCCGTCACTCATTCATTTTTCACTCTCGCTGACCGACTCACACATAGTTGCCGAGGAACGATCCATCAAACCCCCGACAGCCAGAGACACATTTCTGCTGCAGTCGAGGTCTTACATGACACGTCGCAGAACAAATCTGGGGCGATGTAAAATAATCCGCTCTGGAAAGCGAAAGTCGTGTCTCTGGAAAACACACAGTGATAATACTTGTGTAAAGTGTTCATGTTTCAGATGCAGCGGCACGTCGTGACAGCATTAGCTCTGGTTCGATAAACCCTCCGCGGACAGATCGGCGTCTCTGCGCGGAGACAGTCAACAGGTGCATTAATCATCACCAGGCCTCGCAGATACAGCAGATGTTGTGGAGACCGAGGGACTCGCTCTTTGAGGGTTCAACGCTCATGACATCACTCCCCAAAAATTGTTTGCTTATCGTTTGTTCTCCGAGATAAAACGTGAAAAAAAACCATCAGACCGTGTCGGACGAGATGAAGGCGTAGAGGAGAGGAATGACCAGATAAATAAAACATATATTTGATGACTCAATGTTGACGTGGGCACCTTGTACGTGTGTTACGACCAAAAACAACTTCAGATGATTGACTTTATCGAGTGTAATCCTGTCCACGTGTTACAAATGGTTCTTGTGTTACTGACTCAAGTCGTGTAGCTTCTCGTCTTGTTTTGATATATTTTGCCAGAAACCACAGTTTAAATTGAAACTATTTACTACTATTTTTTTAAAGCTCTATAATTAAAGGGAGCAAACTTTGAAGGATAAAGTGAAAACTTTATTATGACCAATGTTTTCGTGGCTTAAAATAAAATAAACAATTAAACCTTAAAACTAAGAAAGTAAGAGAGTAAGTAATATTTATAGAGTGCTTTTCTAGATCAGGGTCACAAAGAACTTCAACAATAGAAAACAATATTCAATAAAAGATATACTTTAAAGATCAAGATAACACCAAGATAAACACAGGAGTCTCAGAGAATCAAGGAAAAGCTCAAATAAAAGTGTCTTAAGATGTTTCTTGAAGGAGTCAGTAGATCATCAAACACAGATGTTTCTTGAAGGAGTCAGTAGATCATCAAACACAGATGTTTCTTGAAGGAGTCAGTAGATCATCAAACACAGATGTTTCTTGAAGGAGTCAGTAGATCATCAAACACAGATGTTTCTTGAAGGAGTCAGTAGATCATCAAACACAGATGTTTCTTGAAGGAGTCAGTAGATCATCAAACACAGATGTTTCTTGAAGGAGTCAGTAGATCATCAAACACAGATGTTTCTTGAAGGAGTCAGTAGATCATCAAACAAAGATGTTTCTTGAAGGAGTCAGTAGATCATCAAACACAGATGTTTCTTGAAGGAGTCAGTAGATCATCAAACACAGATGTTTCTTGAAGGAGTCAGTAGATCATCAAACACAGATGTTTCTTGAAGGAGTCAGTAGATCATCAAACACAGAGATGTTTCTTGAAGGAGTCAGTAGATCATCAAACACAGATGTTTCTTGAAGGAGTCAGTAGATCATCAAACACAGATGTTTCTTGAAGGAGTCAGTAGATCATCAAACACAGAGATGTTTCTTGAAGGAGTCAGTAGATCATCAAACACAGATGTTTCTTGAAGGAGTCAGTAGATCATCGAACACAGATGTTTCTTGAAGGAGTCAGTAGATCATCAAACACAGATGTTTCTTGAAGGAGTCAGTAGATCATCAAACACAGATGTTTCTTGAAGGAGTCAGTAGATCATCGAACACAGATGTTTCTTGAAGGAGTCAGTAGATCATCAAACACAGATGTTTCTTGAAGGAGTCAGTAGATCATCAAACACAGATGTTTCTTGAAGGAGTCAGTAGATCATCAAACACAGATGTTTCTTGAAGGAGTCAGTAGATCATCAAACACAGATGTTTCTTGAAGGAGTCAGTAGATCATCAAACACAGATGTTTCTTGAAGGAGTCAGTAGATCATCAAACACAGATGTTTCTTGAAGGAGTCAGTAGATCATCAAACACAGATGTTTCTTGAAGGAGTCAGTAGATCATCAAACACAGATGTTTCTTGAAGGAGTCAGTAGATCATCAAACACAGATGTTTCTTGAAGGAGTCAGTAGATCATCAAACACAGATGTTTCTTGAAGGAGTCAGTAGATCATCAAACACAGATGTTTCTTGAAGGAGTCAGTAGATCATCAAACACAGATGTTTCTTGAAGGAGTCAGTAGATCATCAAACACAGATGTTTCTTGAAGGAGTCAGTAGATCATCAAACACAGATGTTTCTTGAAGGAGTCAGTAGATCATCAAACACAGATGTTTCTTGAAGGAGTCAGTAGATCATCAAACACAGATGTTTCTTGAAGGAGTCAGTAGATCATCAAACAAAGATGTTTCTTGAAGGAGTCAGTAGATCATCAAACACAGATGTTTCTTGAAGGAGTCAGTAGATCATCAAACACAGATGTTTCTTGAAGGAGTCAGTAGATCATCAAACACAGATGTTTCTTGAAGGAGTCAGTAGATCATCAAACACAGAGATGTTTCTTGAAGGAGTCAGTAGATCATCAAACACAGATGTTTCTTGAAGGAGTCAGTAGATCATCAAACACAGATGTTTCTTGAAGGAGTCAGTAGATCATCAAACACAGATGTTTCTTGAAGGAGTCAGTAGATCATCAAACACAGATGTTTCTTGAAGGAGTCAGTAGATCATCGAACACAGATGTTTCTTGAAGGAGTCAGTAGATCATCAAACACAGATGTTTCTTGAAGGAGTCAGTAGATCATCAAACACAGATGTTTCTTGAAGGAGTCAGTAGATCATCAAACACAGATGTTTCTTGAAGGAGTCAGTAGATCATCAAACAAAGATGTTTCTTGAAGGAGTCAGTAGATCATCAAACACAGATGTTTCTTGAAGGAGTCAGTAGATCATCAAACACAGATGTTTCTTGAAGGAGTCAGTAGATCATCAAACACAGATGTTTCTTGAAGGAGTCAGTAGATCATCAAACACAGAGATGTTTCTTGAAGGAGTCAGTAGATCATCAAACACAGATGTTTCTTGAAGGAGTCAGTAGATCATCAAACACAGATGTTTCTTGAAGGAGTCAGTAGATCATCAAACACAGAGATGTTTCTTGAAGGAGTCAGTAGATCATCAAACACAGATGTTTCTTGAAGGAGTCAGTAGATCATCGAACACAGATGTTTCTTGAAGGAGTCAGTAGATCATCAAACACAGATGTTTCTTGAAGGAGTCAGTAGATCATCAAACACAGATGTTTCTTGAAGGAGTCAGTAGATCATCGAACACAGATGTTTCTTGAAGGAGTCAGTAGATCATCAAACACAGATGTTTCTTGAAGGAGTCAGTAGATCATCAAACACAGATGTTTCTTGAAGGAGTCAGTAGATCATCAAACACAGATGTTTCTTGAAGGAGTCAGTAGATCATCAAACACAGATGTTTCTTGAAGGAGTCAGTAGATCATCAAACACAGATGTTTCTTGAAGGAGTCAGTAGATCATCAAACACAGATGTTTCTTGAAGGAGTCAGTAGATCATCAAACACAGATGTTTCTTGAAGGAGTCAGTAGATCATCAAACACAGATGTTTCTTGAAGGAGTCAGTAGATCATCAAACACAGATGTTTCTTGAAGGAGTCAGTAGATCATCAAACACAGATGTTTCTTGAAGGAGTCAGTAGATCATCAAACACAGAGATGTTTCTTGAAGGAGTCAGTAGATCATCAAACACAGATGTTTCTTGAAGGAGTCAGTAGATCATCAAACACAGATGTTTCTTGAAGGAGTCAGTAGATCATCAAACAAAGATGTTTCTTGAAGGAGTCAGTAGATCATCAAACACAGATGTTTCTTGAAGGAGTCAGTAGATCATCAAACACAGATGTTTCTTGAAGGAGTCAGTAGATCATCAAACACAGATGTTTCTTGAAGGAGTCAGTAGATCATCAAACACAGAGATGTTTCTTGAAGGAGTCAGTAGATCATCAAACACAGATGTTTCTTGAAGGAGTCAGTAGATCATCAAACACAGATGTTTCTTGAAGGAGTCAGTAGATCATCAAACACAGAGATGTTTCTTGAAGGAGTCAGTAGATCATCAAACACAGATGTTTCTTGAAGGAGTCAGTAGATCATCGAACACAGATGTTTCTTGAAGGAGTCAGTAGATCATCAAACACAGATGTTTCTTGAAGGAGTCAGTAGATCATCAAACACAGATGTTTCTTGAAGGAGTCAGTAGATCATCGAACACAGATGTTTCTTGAAGGAGTCAGTAGATCATCAAACACAGATGTTTCTTGAAGGAGTCAGTAGATCATCAAACACAGATGTTTCTTGAAGGAGTCAGTAGATCATCAAACACAGAGATGTTTCTTGAAGGAGTCAGTAGATCATCAAACACAGATGTTTCTTGAAGGAGTCAGTAGATCATCAAACACAGATGTTTCTTGAAGGAGTCAGTAGATCATCAAACACAGATGTTTCTTGAAGGAGTCAGTAGATCATCAAACACAGATGTTTCTTGAAGGAGTCAGTAGATCATCAAACACAGATGTTTCTTGAAGGAGTCAGTAGATCATCAAACACAGATGTTTCTTGAAGGAGTCAGTAGATCATCAAACACAGATGTTTCTTGAAGGAGTCAGTAGATCATCAAACACAGAGATGTTTCTTGAAGGAGTCAGTAGATCATCAAACACAGATGTTTCTTGAAGGAGTCAGTAGATCATCAAACACAGATGTTTCTTGAAGGAGTCAGTAGATCATCAAACACAGAGATGTTTCTTGAAGGAGTCAGTAGATCATCGAACACAGATGTTTCTTGAAGGAGTCAGTAGATCATCGAACACAGATGTTTCTTGAAGGAGTCAGTAGATCATCAAACACAGATGTTTCTTGAAGGAGTCAGTAGATCATCAAACACAGATGTTTCTTGAAGGAGTCAGTAGATCATCAAACACAGATGTTTCTTGAAGGAGTCAGTAGATCATCAAACACAGATGTTTCTTGAAGGAGTCAGTAGATCATCAAACACAGATGTTTCTTGAAGGAGTCAGTAGATCATCAAACACAGATGTTTCTTGAAGGAGTCAGTAGATCATCAAACACAGATGTTTCTTGAAGGAGTCAGTAGATCATCAAACACAGATGTTTCTTGAAGGAGTCAGTAGATCATCAAACACAGATGGTTCTTGAAGGAGTCAGTAGATCATCAAACACAGATGTTTCTTGAAGGAGTCAGTAGATCATCAAACACAGATGTTTCTTGAAGGAGTCAGTAGATCATCAAACACAGATGTTTCTTGAAGGAGTCAGTAGATCATCAAACACAGATGTTTCTTGAAGGAGTCAGTAGATCATCAAACACAGATGTTTCTTGAAGGAGTCAGTAGATCATCAAACACAGATGTTTCTTGAAGGAGTCAGTAGATCATCAAACACAGATGTTTCTTGAAGGAGTCAGTAGATCATCAAACACACATGTTTCTTGAAGGAGTCAGTAGATCATCAAACACAGATGTTTCTTGAAGGAGTCAGTAGATCATCAAACACAGATGTTTCTTGAAGGAGTCAGTAGATCATCAAACACACATGTTTCTTGAAGGAGTCAGTAGATCATCAAACATAGATGTTTCTTGAAGGAGTCAGTAGATCATCAAACACAGATGTTTTTTGAAAGAGTCAGTAGATCATCAAACACAGATGTTTCTTGAAGGAGTCAGTAGATCATCAAACACAGATGTTTCTTGAAGGAGTCAGTAGATCATCAAACACAGATGTTTCTTGAAGGAGTCAGTAGATCATCAAACACAGATGTTTCTTGAAGGAGTCGGTAGATCATCAAACACAGATGTTTCTTGAAGGAGTCGGTAGATCATCAAACACAGATGTTTCTTGAAGGAGTCAGTAGATCATCAAACACAGATGTTTTTGAAGGAGTCGGTAGATCATCAAACACAGATGTTTCTTGAAGGAGTCAGTAGATCATCAAACACAGATGTTTCTTGAAGGAGTCAGTAGATCATCAAACACAGATGTTTCTTGAAGGAGTCAGTAGATCATCAAACACAGATGTTTCTTGAAGGAGTCAGTAGATCATCAAACACAGATGTTTCTTGAAGGAGTCAGTAGATCATCAAACACGGATGTTTCTTGAAGGAGTCAGTAGATCATCAAACACAGATGTTTCTTGAAGGAGTCAGTAGATCATCAAACACAGATGTTTCTTGAAGGAGTCAGTAGATCATCAAACACGGATGTTTCTTGAAGGAGTCAGTAGATCATCAAACACAGATGTTTCTTGAAGGAGTCAGTAGATCATCAAACACAGATGTTTCTTGAAGGAGTCAGTAGATCATCAAACACAGATGTTTCTTGAAGGAGTCAGTAGATCATCAAACACACAGATGTTTCTTGAAGGAGTCAGTAGATCATCAAACACAGATGTTTGTTGAAGGAGTCAGTAGATCATCAAACACAGATGTTTGTTGAAGGAGTCAGTAGATCATCAAACACACACATGTTTGTTGAAGGAGTCAGTAGATCATCAAACACAGATGTTTCTTGAAGGAGTCAGTAGATCATCAAACACAGAGATGGTTCCAAAGCTTAGGAGCAACAGTCTGGAAGGATTTCTCTCCTCTGGTCCTGAAGTTCAGGAACCATCAGTAGATTCTGATCCACAGACCTCAGAGCCCGAGCTGGGGTGTAAGTCTGGATCAGATCACTGATGGAAGGTCTGACCATGAATAGATCTGAAAGTAAGAACCAGAATTTAAAATGATCCTGAAAGAAACTGGCAGCCAGTGAAGTAGTAGTAGAAGTAAAATAAGCAGTATTCGGCAGCATGTTAGAAGTATCCAATACATAAGGAACACAAACACAAGGAAGGTTAACAATGCATTTAAAAAAATACATTAATTTAAAAACAGTGTTTAACTTTGAAAATTGTGTTCGACGCACCAACGCGTGACTTACGATCAGCCTGGTCTAGCCAAGGGGATGTGACAAGGCTTCATTCCTTTTCGCTCAATAGGTGGCGTACTCATTAAAAACTTGTCTCAAGTGTAAGAAAGAGTAGAGTCCGACCTATCGGGCCAATGCTTCACGAAGCTTCGTGTAGCATTGGTCTCGTCTTTGGAAGTCGGTAGTTGGCGCCCTAAAGGTTTTTTTAAAGGTTGTCACCCGTCTGTTAAGATATGTTCTTGTGATGGATGAGTAGATAATAAAGTGCTTGTTTTATCCTCGTCCGTGGCGTCCCTGAACGCAACGCGGTTGTTTATCTGTGCACACGCCTTCCCTGAGCAACTCTGTGCCAGCTATTCAAAACAAAATGTTATGTTATCGTTAATAATTGTTTGTTGATGAAGTCGTCTCACTATAATCGACCACAAATTCAAAAGATATGAACTTTTTTTTTCGTTTGTTTGTAAAGTTGATAAAAACATTCCACAATTTCAATCAGGTTTAGGAAGGTTTTCATTGGAATAGTTCAACAATAACCACAACATTCAACCTCAAATAAACGTAAACCAACAGTATTGCAACGCAAACATAGTGAAAGTAATTTTATTATTTGGATATTTCTGGAGAGACTTTGTGTTCATTTTGTGAGACCAAATTAAAAACCGTTGAAGTTTGTGCAACATTTTAAAAGTACTAGTTTGTCACTAGTAAATAAAAAGGATTTCTTTGTTTGTTGAAGATAATCTGCTAAATTATTTACAGTTCAAATGCTTCCATGACCCGTTTCTTCGGCTGTAACTCTGTGCAAACTCGTACGACGGTTCCTCTCACTCACACTCGCTAAAGAGAGCTGTTTAAGTTCAAGCTACGACTTCTTCACAATTGGCTCCGGGACAAAAAGGTTGGAGGAAAAAAGGAAGTAAGAAAGGCACCTATTCATAACAGTTAAAAACAGATGCCTGAGCCGCTGAAAGACTTACGCCCATCGACTGATAAGGAGGATGGAATCTTTCAGCGTGTCCTCTCCTGCGGGGCTTTTTTTTTTTTTTTCTTTAAAAATGAGACGTACAATCCCAACGTTTCAGAAAACCTGCTCTAACGCACGTCCGTCTCCGGCCCATGTGACCCTCCGACAAACTAAATCTGTCAGCCCAGCGAAGCCACGAGCGGCTGCCAGCGAGTAACAAAAGAACGACATGAGACATGTGCTGCTCGGGAGACAGAAACATGGTAGAATACGTTGGGAGGCGGCCAGCAACTGTCTGGCGAGCCTCCAGCCCCAGTGATGTAATTGCAGGGTGAAGTCGTTCCACAGAAGTTGGATCGAGGCTTCGCCGCGGTTCGGGGGCGACTGTCGAGCAGGTGAAACACGACAGATTCAGTTCCATGTTTCCCTCCAGCGGAGCCTCGGAAACGCTGTTAAACTGCTGCTTCATATCCTCCGTCTGTCAGTCGAAAGCCCCGTCAGTCGCCGTGTAACAACATCATCCTTGTCACTCAGACTCGGGTTTTGTTCTCGGTGTCGGGGAAAAACACATGTACCCGGATATTCAATCGCCTTGAAGAAGTATTTCTGGAAACACTATACTCTCTGTCGGCGAAAACCTGCATATATTTCAAATGGAATTTGAGACGAGAAACTGAAATGTGAGTTTTAGGAGTTTCTTCATGAGTTTCATCATTGACTCATATTTCTTGTGGTCACAGCTCAGCGACCAATGTTTGTCTAGAACTAGCAACAAAAACAAAACAACAAACAAACAAAAATAACAAAATATCAATTTTGTGTCTGTAAGTAAGTAAGTAATATTTATTTATATAGCGCTTTTCGAGACCAGGGTCACAAAGCGCTTAAACAATCAAAACAATACTCAAAAAAGTACATACTTTAAAGATCAAGATAATACTGTGAGACAAGCAGAGGTTGTTGGTTTGATTCTGGGTCCGTGTACTTCCGTTCTTAAAACGATAGTAATACCAAAAGTTCAAACTTCCCTCTTTCTCATTCAGCCGGTGTAGCTACAAATTTTGTCCCCCGACTTCCTACGTGATGACGTCACTCGCTGCATATGCGAACGTCTCTTTAAAATATTTATTATGGGTTAAAAAAACGTCAACAGAACGTTTACATGATACTTTTTACCACATAAAACATTTATATTGACAAGAAGACGATCTTCGTCAACATAATCACTTTCTTTCATTTCCTGGTCTGACAATCATGTGACTTTGACACCAACAGGAAGTGTCCGCGCTACATGTGACGAAGCCTCTGATTGGCTGAAGCTGTTTTACTAATAATAAATTAAATACATTATACAAATGGAACAAATAAAAATAAAATGACTCGTTCAATAAAGTGGGCATATGTACATTTAATAATTGATTTAATTGATTTAAAGAAAAATCGAAATGAAACCTAAATAATTACTGGGGTGTTTATGATCCGAACTACAGACAAGTTATAGAAAAGGGTAATATTGTAACATTTATTTTATTTGAAAAGCGAATTATTTCTGAACTCGAATTTTTGTATTTCATTGTACAGTTGTGCGTTATTATTAGTAAAACAGCTTCAGCCAATCAGAGGCTTCGTCACATGTAGCGCAGACACTTCCTGTTGGTGTCAAAGTCACATGATCGTCAGACCAGGAAATGAAAGAAAGTGATTATGTTGACGAAGATCGTCTTCTTGTCAATATAAATGTTTTATGTGGTAAAAAGTATCATGTAAACGTTCTGTTGACGTTTCTTTAACACATTAAAATATTTTAAAGAGACGTTCGCATATGCAGCGAGTGATGTCATCATGTAGGAAGTGGGGGACGATATTGTAGGGGAGACGATATTGTAGGGGGGACGATATTGTAGGGAGGACGATATTGTAGGGGGGACGATATTGTGGGGGGATGTTATTGTAGGGGGGATGATATTGTAGGGGGGACGATATTGTAGGGGGGACGATATTGTAGGGGGGACGATATTGTAGGGGGGACGATATTGTAGGGGGGACGATATTGTAGGGGGGACGATATTGTAGGGGGGATGTTATTGTAGGGGGGATGTTATTGTAGGGGGGATGATATTGTAGGGGGGACGATATTGTAGGGGGGATGTTATTGTAGGGGGGATGTTATTGTAGGGGGGACGATATTGTAGGGGGGGTGTTATTGTAGGGGGGATGTTATTGTAGGGGGGACGATATTGTAGGGGGGACGATATTGTAGGGGGGATGTTATTGTAGGGGGGACCGATATTGTTGGGGGGACGATATTGTAGGGGGGATGATATTGTAGGGGGGACGATATTGTAGGGGGGGGACGATATTGTAGGGGGGATTTTATTGTAGGGGGGACGATATTGTAGGGGGGACGATATTGTAGGGGGGATGATATTGTAGGGGGGACGATATTGTAGGGGGGGATGTTATTGTAGGGGGGACGATATTGTAGGGGGGATGATATTGAAGGGGGGACGATATTGTAGGGGGGGACGATATTGTAGGGGGGATGTTATTGTAGGGGGGACGATATTGTAGGGGGGATGTTATTGTAGGGGGGATGTTATTGTAGGGGGGACGATATTGTAGGGGGGACGATATTGTAGGGGGGATGTTATTGTAGGGGGGACCGATATTGTTGGGGGGACGATATTGTAGGGGGGATGATATTGTAGGGGGGACGATATTGTAGGGGGGGGACGATATTGTAGGGGGGATTTTATTGTAGGGGGGACGATATTGTAGGGGGGACGATATTGTAGGGGGGATGATATTGTAGGGGGGACGATATTGTAGGGGGGGATGTTATTGTAGGGGGGACGATATTGTAGGGGGGATGTTATTGTAGGGGGGATGATATTGTAGGGGGGACGATATTGTAGGGGGGATGTTATTGTAGGGGGGACCGATATTGTTGGGGGGACGATATTGTTGGGGGGACGATATTTTAGGGGGGATATTATTGTAGGGGGGACAGCTATTGTAGGGGGGACGATATTGTAGGGGGGACGATATTGTAGGGGGGATGTTATTGTAGGGGGGACAGATATTGTAGGGGGGACAAAATTTGTACCTACACCGTGTTAACGGGAAGTACTCCGGAAGTACTCTGGGTAAATGGCGAGTACAGTCTACTGTACTGGTAGCGCTTGCGATATTTGCCAGGAGTACTATTGGAGTACTTCCAGTTTACACAGCTTCTTATTCTTTCAACGTCTGCCACAAAGAAAAGTAAAATACTAACTTGTTAAATTATTCTCTGATCAATTCTTCTCATGTCGAGGCTTCAATCCAAGAGTTTCAGTCGAGCAGTTAGAAGGTGTTTGGATGTGAAAGTGTCTTTTTGGACGAAGATGAAGGGGTGGTTGATGTTGGTCATTTTTTTTTACATGAATGGAGACATTTTCTTTTCTTTTGCCACATATAGAAAATAAAAATGAACTGTATTATTAATTATGTTCTGTTATCATCTGTCGACTCCGCGGCTCACTCTGTCACAGAGACGTTGAAGTTCCAGGTGTGTTTAGGTTTTGACTGATTCTTGGTTTCCTCGTGTGTTTTCTGATCTGCTCACAAACCATCGTGTGTTTGAAACCAGAAACAACAACAACAACAACAAAAAAACATTCCGCGTCAGCGTTCTTAAGAAACGTTTCTGGAAATAATAAATGGTTTTGTCTTCGAAAAATACCTGAAAATATTGAAATGTTGATAACGAGACCTCATCTGCGGTTTATGAAGAAGTTCACATGTTCAATTTTATCCATGGAGTTTAAATAAAACAGCAAAAATAAAATAGCATGAAGGACAAAAAACGTCAATGAAATACAATTATGTTCTTTGTCGTTATCTTTAGACTTAGATTGTGTCATCTTGTTCTTCCTCTTTATGTTCTTCTTCTTATTTTATTTTTTATGTATTATTTTTTATTGTTTATGTAAAATTGCTGGCTATTGGTAAAAAACAATTAAAAAAAAAATCAATAAAATTTTACCTTACCTTACCTTAACTTAAGTCTGTCTGTGATGACAAATATATATATATTTTTATATATTGGTTCATGTAAAATACATTATCTGTAATTTAACAAAGACAGTTACGGAAGTGAAGCTGAATTAAACAGAAACATTTCATGTTAAAACAAATAAAAAAAGGCGGTTGTGTCTTTCATCACGACTATAAATCCGTCCGCAGTAGAAAATCTAAATGAAATCACACTCGCCCTGAACATCTTGGCCTCGACGGTTGGATGTGTGTCGGCAGGTGAACAGGTGAACGAGGTGTTGTTTTTACAGGTGTCGGATTCATCGTGACATTACGACAGCAGACCGCAGCCGCGCTCCTTGTTATTTTGTTTACGACGCTGTCATAATGCATCCGTCGGTCCAGAGCATTCAGGGTTGAAGTTATTTAGAGACGCTCAATTACACACTGAACATTCAATGACTCACACAGATGGAAGCTGTTCAAATGAAGTGTGTGTGTGTGTTGTTGTGATGTGTGACTCTATTGTATCATCAGTGTGTGTTGTTGTGATGTGTGACTCTATTGTATCATCAGTGTGTGTGTGTTGTTGTGATGTGTGACTCTATTGTATCATCAGTGTGTGTGTTGTTGTGATGTGTGACTCTATTGTATCATCAGTGTGTGTGTTGTTGTGATGTGTGACTCTATTGAATCATCAGTGTGTGTGTGTTGTTGTGATGTGTGACCCTATTGTATCATCAGTGTGTGTGTTGTTGTGATGTGTGACTCTATTGTATCATCAGTGTGTGTGTTGTTGTGATGTGTGACTCTATTGAATCATCAGTGTGTGTGTGTTGTTGTGATGTGTGACTCTATTGTATCATCAGTGTGTGTGTGTTGTTGTGATGTGTGACTCTATTGTATCATCAGTGTGTGTGTGTGTGTGTTGTTGTGATGTGTGACTCTATTGTATCATCAGTGTGTGTGTTGTTGTGATGTGTGACTCTATTGAATCATCAGTGTGTGTGTGTTGTTGTGATGTGTGACTCTATTGTATCATCAGTGTGTGTGTGTTGTTGTGATGTGTGACTCTATTGTATCATCAGTGTGTGTGTGTTGTTGTGATGTGTGACTCTATTGTATCATCAGCGTGTGTGTGTTGTTGTGATGTGTGACTCTATTGTATCATCAGTGTGTGTGTGTTGTTGTGATGTGTGACTCTATTGTATCATCAGTGTGTGTGTGTGTTGTTGTGATGTGTGACTCTATTGTATCATCAGTGTGTGAGTGTTGTTGTGATGTGTGACTCTATTGTATCATCAGTGTGTGTGTGTTGTTGTGATGTGTGACTCTATTGTATCATCAGTGTGTGTGTGTTGTTGTGATGTGTGACTCTATTTTATCATCAGTGTGTGTGTGTTGTTGTGATGTGTGACTCTATTGTATCATCAGTGTGGGTGTGTTGTTGTGATGTGTGACTCTATTGTATCATCAGTGTGTGTGTGTTGTTGTGATGTGTGACTCTATTGTATCATCAGTGTGTGTGTGTTGTTGTGATGTGTGACTCTATTGTATCATCAGTGTGTGTTGTTGTTGTGATGTGTGACTCTATTGTATCATCAGTGTGTGTGTGTTGTTGTGATGTGTGACTCCATTGTATAATCAGTGTGTGTTGTTGTTGTGATGTGTGACTCTATTGTATCATCAGTGTGTGTGTGTTGTTTTGATGTGTGACTCTATTGTATCATCAGTGCGTGTGTGTGTGTTGTGATGTGTGACTCTATTGTATCATCAGTGTGTGAGTGTTGTTGTGATGTGTGACTCTATTGTATCATCAGTGTGTGTGTTGTTGTGATGTGTGACTCTATTGTATCATCAGTGTGTGTGTGTTGTTGTGATGTGTGACTCTATTGTATCATCAGTGTGTGTGTGTTGTTGTGATGTGTGACTCTATTGTATCATCAGTGGGTGTTGTTGTGATATGTGACTCTATTGTATCATCAGTGTGTGTGTGTGTGTTGTTGTTATGTGTGACTCTCTTGTATCATCTGTGTGTGTTGTTGTGATGTGTGACTCTATTGTATCATCAGTGTGTGTGTTGTTGTGATGTGTGACTCTATTGTATCATCAGTGTGTGTGTTGTTGTGATGTGTGACTCTATTGTATCATCAGTGTGTGTGTGTTGTTGTGATGTGTGACTCTATTGTATCATCAGTGTGTGTGTGTTGTTGTGATATGTGACTCTATTGTATCATCAGTGTGTGTGTGTTGTTGTGATGTGTGACTCTATTGTATCATCAGTGTGTGTGTGTTGTTGTGATGTGTGACTCTATTGTATCATCAGTGTGTGTGTGTTGTTGTGATGTGTGACTCTATTGTATCATCAGTGTGTGTGTTGTTGTGATGTGTGACTCTATTGTATCATCAGTGTGTGTGTGTTGTTGTGATGTGTGACTCTATTGTATCATCAGTGTGTGTGTTGTTGTGATGTGTGACTCTATTGTATCATCAGTGTGTGTGTGTTGTTGTGATGTGTGACTCTATTGTATCATCAGTGTGTGTGTTGTTGTGATGTGTAACTCTATTGTATCATCAGTGTGTGTGTGTTGTTGTGATGTGTGACTCTATTGTATCATCAGTGTGTGTGTGTTGTTGTGATGTGTGACTCTATTGTATCATCAGTGGGTGTTGTTGTGATATGTGACTCTATTGTATCATCAGTGTGTGTGTGTGTGTTGTTGTTATGTGTGACTCTCTTGTATCATCTGTGTGTGTTGTTGTGATGTGTGACTCTATTGTATCATCAGTGTGTGTGTTGTTGTGATGTGTGACTCTGTTGTATCATCAGTGTGTGTGTGTTGTTGTGATGTGTGACTCTATTGTATCATCAGTGTGTGTGTGTGTGTTGTTGTGATGTGTGACTCTATTGTATCATCAGTGTGTGTGTGTTGTTGTGATGTGTGACTCTATTGTATCATCAGTGTGTTTGTGTTGTTGTGATATGTCACTCTATTGTATCATCAGTGTGTGTGTGTTGTTGTGATGTGTGACTCTATTGTATCATCAGTGTGTGTGTGTTGTTGTGATGTGTGACTCTATTGTGTCATCAGTGTGTGTGTGTTGTTGTGATGTGTGACTCTATTGTATCATCAGTGTGTGTGTGTTGTTGTGATGTGTGACTCTATTGTATTATCAGTGTGTGTGTTGTTGTGATGTGTGACTCTATTGTATCATCAGTGTGTGTGTGTTGTTGTGATATGTGACTCTATTGTATCATCAGTGTGTGTGTGTTGTGATGTGTGACTCTATTGTATCATCAGTGTGTGTGTTGTTGTGATGTGTGACTCTACTGTATCATCAGTGTGTGTGTTGTTGTGATATTTCACTCTATTGTATCATCAGTGTGTGTGTTGTTGTGATATTTCACTCTATTGTATCATCAGTGTCAAAGTTACCCAAAGGCCCCGAAAAAGAAAATGTATTTGTGGTATCCCTTGTATGGACTTAAAGTTAAGGGTTAAGGTGAACGACCTCCACCACTGCCTTTTGACCCACAGACAACGCAAGGGATACCACAAACACATTTGTTTTTTTGTGCCTTTGGGTCACCTTGACCCTGAGATAACACAGGGGTAAATATAGCACATGTCTTACGAAAATAAAATTGATTCAATGTAAAGAAAACTTGAAAATGTACTAAAATATTTCATTTCTTTTCATTAATTCCTTGATATTAAATGTAAGGTTGCAGGCAGTGGTCAGTGTCCAGAGGAAACCGATGTCACTGCAAAACCTGCTCGGCCTCGAGAAAAGCGTTGCACGAAACGTATGTATCATCAGTGTGTGTGTTGTTGTGATGTGTGACTCTATTGTATCATCAGTGTGTGTTTGTTGTTGTGATGTGTGACTTTATTGTATCATCAGTGTGTGTGTGTGTGTTGTTGTGATGTGTGACTTTATTGTATCATCAGTGTGTGTGTGTTGTTGTGATGTGTGACTTTATTGTATCATCAGTGTGTGTGTGTTGTTGTGATATTTCACTCTATTGTATCATCAATGTGTGTGTGTTGTTGTGATGTCTGACTCTATTGTATCATCAGTGTCAAAGTTACCCAAAGGCCCCGAAAAAGAAAATGTGTTTGTGGTATCCCTTGTATGGACTTAAAGTTAAGGGTTAAGGTGAACGACCTCCACCACTGCCTTTGACCCACAGACAACGCAAGGGATACCACAAACACATTTGTTTTTTTGTGCCTTTGGGTCACCTTGACCCTGAGATAACACAGGGGTAAATATAGCACATGTCTTACGAAAATAAAATTGATTCAATGTAAAGAAAACTTGAAAATGTACTAAAATACTTCATTTCTTTTCATTAATTCCTTGATATTAAATGTAAGGTTGGAGGCAGTGGTCAGTGTCCAGAGGAAACCGATGTCACTGCAAAACCTGCTCGGCCTCGAGAAAAGCGTCGCACGAAACGTATGTATCATCAGTGTGTGTGTTGTTGTGATGTGTGACTCTATTGTATCATCAGTGTGTGTTTGTTGTTGTGATGTGTGACTTTATTGTATCATCAGTGTGTGTGTGTGTGTTGTGATGTGTGACTTTATTGTATCATCAGTGTGTGTGTGTTGTTGTGATATTTCACTCTATTGTATCATCAATGTGTGTGTGTTGTTGTGATGTCTGACTCTATTGTATCATCAGTGTCAAAGTTACCCAAAGGCCCCGAAAAAGAAAATGTGTTTGTGGTATCCCTTGTATGGACTTAAAGTTAAGGGTTAAGGTGAACGACCTCCACCACTGCCTTTGACCCACAGACAACGCAAGGGATACCACAAACACATTTGTTTTTTTTGTGCCCTTGTGTCACCTTGACGCTGAGATAACACAGGGGTAAATATAAAAATAAAATTGATTCAATGTAAAGAAAACTTGAAAATGTACTAAAATATTTCATTTCTTTTCATTAATTCCTTGATATTAAATGTAAGGTTGGAGGCAGTGGTCAGTGTCCAGAGGAAACCGATGTCACTGCAAAACCTGCTCGGCCTCGAGAAAAGCGTCGCACGAAACGTATGTCATCGCAGTTAAATTTAACCAAAACTCGATGACAAAAGCAGCCGCGGTCGCCATGGAAACATCGCCATTTGCGGCGATTTAAAAAAAAAAAAGAAACAGGATTTAAAGTCTCCGGAGCTGCTGAATATAGACTCGCTGGTCAGAGTCTTGATTCGCGGGGAAACATTATCCTGAAGTCAGCCGGTGCTGGAGGAGGAGGAGGAGGTCGTCCGGTCCAGCAGTGAACCCGGGTCTAGAACCGACATCATGGCACGACCATCGCAGCGATTACTATTATTGGTCACGGGAGAGGACACGGCCACATTCACGGAGAATGGTTTCATTTATGGAGCAGCTCGTAAAAACTTTTGGGCCGGTGCTTAAAATATCAAAATGAGGGACATGTTATTTTTTCGTAATAACATTTGGTTCGCCCTTTAATCTGCATTTTTACTGTGTTTATTTTCCGATTAGACGCGAGTAATGGACGGCGGAGGATTACGGTGGTGCGTTTTAACGCGAGCGTTGGACATGTCGCGTTAAATAGACGGTATTGTCGGAGAAATGATGGATATACTATTAAAATACATGTATTTTTAACGACATTTATACAGAAGAAACCCACGGTTTTACGCCCGAGTCGCTATGTTTTTGGTCCGATCCAACAACAACACTGTTTCCCTTCATGAACGAAGGTCCCTGAACGCCTCGTACGATTAAATCATTTAAGGAATCACTTTTTTTCACATTACAACATGTTATTTTAAATATTTATAAACATACACAGTTTTAATAGATTAAAAATATATGTCAATAAACACTTATAGAACACGGATATATTCAAGAGTATATTAAAATCAACTATTTTAGTGAGAAATCCACAACAAAAATTGTCAAGAATTAAACAAAATGATACGAAAAAAACTTTTTCAAACTTTGTTTTAATTACTGTGACACACAAAATAAAGGGAAAATATCCAGAAAAAACTGTTTTATTTTGAGACTAAATATAGTCATAGGACTGAACCTGTGAACCATAAATGTATCAGTGTTTAAGATAAGATAAGGAACAAAGATTATTAGTGTTATTACTACAATTATACTAACATTAGCAGTAAAACTTATGTTGAAAGGAAACATATTTGTAAGATAATTAAGACAAAACAACAGTTGGTATTTAGTAAAACATATTCTAGGTGGCGCTCTTTTCCAGTAAATTACCTGCTCATACCATTGAAAGAATCAGTGGAAAATAGTCTGAACTTAAAAAATATGAATTCAAGGTGGAAATAAACACTTTGACTGCTAATGATCGATAGTATTGTTTATTATGCTCCTTGTTTACATACAAATGAAAACACATTTTCATCAAATACTATGACATAAATCGTACAGAATAAACACAGTGTTTAAAAATTGGGTTTGAATCGGTGGAACTTCGTGTCCTCGAACTTCAAAATACGACTCTGTTACTTTCACGACGTCGTATGATTGACTTAAGTTACAGAAACTTGACGTCACTGACGGGTTCTTTAAAAAAAACGACCCCAGAGATGACAAACGATGAAACTGACCAAGATTATGAACCAAGCGTGAATCAATGCAAAGATAGTTTATTAGTAAGTAAGTAAGTCATTTGTATTTATATAGCGCTTTTCCAGACCAGGGTCACAAAGCGCTTAAACAATCAAAACAATACTCAATAAAGTATATACTTTAAAGATCAAGATAATACTGAGAACAACACAGGAGTTCCAGAAAATCAAGGAAAAGCTCAAATAAAAGTGTCTTGAGACACAAAGCTTAGGAGCAACAGTCTGGAAGGATTTCTCTCCTCTGGTCCGGAAGTTCAGGAACCATCAGTAGATTCTGAACCACAGACCTCAGAGCCCGAGCTGGGGTGTAAGTCTGGATCAGATCAGTGATGGAAGAAATGTGAGTTCTTCTACTAGAGCGGCTCAGAATTCTGGCTGCAGAGTTTTTAAAAAAAGTAAAAAAAAATAGAGTGTAAAACGTTCTACAAACACACACAATTATCAATGTTGATGATTATTTTCAAACGGCCCAAAAAACGAAATATTAAAATAAAATAAAAAGGTAAGAAATAAAACAAAAAAAACAGCCTAATCGGGGGGAGGGCGACCGCCACAGCGCCCTCTATGGGCCGCCACTGCAAAACAAGTCATTCTTTAGTTTGTAATTTTGTTCACGACTTACAATATTGAGGCCCCTTGAGTGATTGAGTTTAACGCGTCTGGACTAGAATTTGCTTCCAAAGCTAAAGTCAGTAAGTAAGTAATTTTTATTTATATAACACTTTTCCAGACCAGGGTCACAAAGCGCTTAAACAATCAAAACAATATTCAATAAAGTATATACTTTAAAGATCAAGATAATACTGAGAACAACACAGGAGTTCAAGAAAATCAAGGAAAAGCCTGAACAAATAGAAACGTCTTAAGATGTTTCTTGAAGGAGTCAGTAGATCATCAAACACAGATGTTTCTTGAAGGAGTCAGTAGATCATCAAACACAGATGTTTCTTGAAGGAGTCAGTAGATCATCAAACACAGATGTTTCTTGAAGGAGTCAGTAGATCATCAAACACAGATGTTTCTTGAAGGAGTCAGTAGATCATCAAACACAGATGTTTCTTGAAGGAGTCAGTAGATCATCAAACACAGATGTTTCTTGAAGGAGTCAGTAGATCATCAAACACAGATGTTTCTTGAAGGAGTCAGTAGATCATCAAACACAGATGTTTCTTGAAGGAGTCAGTAGATCATCAAACACAGATGTTTCTTGAAGGAGTCAGTAGATCATCAAACACAGATGTTTCTTGAAGGAGTCAGTAGATCATCAAACACAGATGTTTCTTGAAGGAGTCAGTAGATCATCAAACACAGATGTTTCTTGAAGGAGTCAGTAGATCCATCAAGCACAAAGAGAGAGGAAGATCGTTCCAAAAAAAAACAACTAAAAAAAATTAAATAAATATGAAAATAAATAAATAAAAAATTATTAAAAAATAAATAAAAAAATAAAATAAAAATAAAGGTAAAACTGAAAATCATTCATGCAAGAATACAAGATACAAATAAAACGACAAATTCAAACGTATATGATTCAAAATGACGGCGTCAGAAGATGGATATTAACTCTTCACTCTCTGAACCAGCGTCACGGTTCTTTAAAAAAATGAAGTTGAGGTGAATCTTCACGGTAGTTCTTTCATTTTCAGTGGACGCTTCAGTGTCATTCAGCAAATTAGAGCGTCTGTGGAAGGGAAGCGAGGAGGAAATCCTTGTAAAAGAAGATGAAAGGCGAGACCCAGAACTAGCATTAGTCACGGTGGTCTTTCCCCCCCAAAAAAAATCATTCTCTCTCATCTCGTCCTCCTCCACTCTCGCTTCCTCTCGTTCGGGGGATCAGAAGAGGGGCCACCTCTGAGCGAGGCGCATTGAATCTGTGATCTAACTGCTATAAAATGCCAAATGAAACTTATGGAAAGCCGGAGCCAGAGAGCAGGAGCCTGAGCAGCTCAATGAATCACTGTTATGGAAACGATGAGGTCAGGCCTGAACGCTGCTCCTCTTCACTCTCGCTTGTTTCTGCTCCTCAAAGGATGGAGTTATTATTATATCTGCGAGCATGATGTCAGCTTTCTCTCTGGTTACATCTGTCACCATCGTTAAGCCAGGAGGCGTTTGTCAAATCACAATTAAAAACACATTAAAACCACTTTGTCATCGCTTATGCTTTGTTTATAATTTAAACGTGATGTTATCTTTACTGTTGGTTATTATAGTTCATTTTATTTTGACACAAACATTCTGTGAGTCTTTAGTACAACTTTTTTTGGGCCTTTTTATTCCAAAAGTTCAGTCATTTTAATCTGTGTTCAATAGATTATGTATAATACAGAAGCAAAGAACTTCAATTCATCTAATCCTTGGACCATGAAGCTCCCATTATCAGCTTTTAAGAAACATTTGTCATTTCTTGAGTCTCGTCATGACGTCAGTTCAAACCCAAACATTCTGTTTCAAAGTTTGTTTCAAATATATATATACAGTGGGGCAAAAAAGTATTTATTCAGCCAACGATTGTGCAAGTTCTCCCACTTAAAATAATGACAGAGTCTGTAACTTTCATCATAGGTTCACTTCAAATGTGAGAGACAGAATGAATGATGTGAAAAAAAATCCAGGAATCCACATTGTAGGATTTTTAAAGAATTTATTTGTAAATTATGGTGGAAAATAAGTATTTGGTCAATAACAAAAATTCAACTCAATACTTTGTAATATAACCTTTGTTGGCAATAACAGAGGTCAAACGATACTATAGGTCTTTATCAGGTTTGCACACACAGTAGCTGGTATTTTGGTCCATTCCTCCATGCAGATCTTCTCGAGAGCAGTGATGTTTTGTCGCCGAGCAACACAGACTTTCAACTCCCTCCACAGATTTTCTATGGGGTTGAGGTCTGGAGACTGGCTAGGCCACTCCAGGACTTTCAAATGCTTCTTACGGAGCCACTCCTTCGTTGCCCGGGCGATGTGTTTGGGATCATTGTCCTGCTGGAAGACCCACGTTTCATCTTCAAAGCTCTCACTGATGGAAGGAGGTTTTGGCTCAAAATCTCACGATACATACATGACCCATTCATTCTTTCCTGAACACGGATCAGTCGTCCGGTCCCCTTAGCAGAAAAACAGCCCCAAAGCATGATGTTTCCACCCCATGCTTCACAGTAGGTCTGGTGTTCTTGGGATGCAACTCAGTATTCTTCATCCTCCAAACACGACCAGTTGAGTTTATACCAAAAAGTTCTACTGTGGTTTCATCTGACCACATGACCTTCTCCCAATCCTCTGCTGTATCATCCATGTGTCCTCTGGCAGACTTCAGACCTGGACATGCACTGGCTTCAGCAGGGGGACACGTCTGCAGGATTTGATTCCCTGTCGTTGTAGTTACTGATGCTAACCTTCGTTACTTTGGTCCCAGCTCTCTGCAGGTCATTCACCAGGTCCCCCCGTGGGGTTCTGGGATTTTTGCTCACCGTTCTCATGATCATTTTGACCCCACGGGATGAGATCTTGCGTGGAGCCCCAGATCGAGGGAGATGATCAGTGGTCTTGTATGTCTTCCATTTTCTGATAATTGCTCCCACAGTTGATTTTTCCACACAGAGCTGCTTGCCTGTTGTAGACTCACTCTTCCCAGTCTGGTCCAGGTCTACACTTATTTTCCTGTGTCCTTCGACAGCTCTTTGGTCATAGTGGGGTTTGGAGTGTGACTGTTTGAGGCTGTGGACAGGTGTCTTTTATACAGATAACCACTTCAAACAGGTGCCATTAATACAGGTAAGGAGTGGAGGACAGAAGAGCTTCTTAAAGAAGAAGGTACAGGTCTGTGAGAGCCAGAGATCTTCCTTGTTTGAAGCGACCAAATACTTATTTTCCACCATAATTTACAAATAAATTCTTTAAAAATCCTACAATGTGGATTCCTGGATTTTTCTGTCTTTTTTCTGTCTCTCACAGTTGAAGTGAACCTGTGATGAAAGTTACAGACTCTGTCATTATTTTAAGTGGGAGAACTTGCACAATCGGCGGCTGAATAAATACTTTTTTGCTTCACTGTATATTATAATGTTATCTGAACTTGGAACTTTAAATAAATAATTTACAATTGTATGTTTGCACAAACATTGCACTTATCTAGGCAAGTTTTCCTGGATATAAAAATGACAATTAGAATTAGAGAAAAGATGAATCAATTGTCCAGAAGTTATTCTTCTATATAATGTATACCTTGAAAGACAAAACAAAGTAATATGTTTTACGGTTTAATTAAACGAGGCTGTTTTAATAAAGCGTGAGTTTTGAGTTTTTGTGGTGAAACTGTTACGCTTGGTTTCCTGCCCCGTATAGCTGTTTAAATGTGTTTTACATTCATGTAGTAAATGTTCTTCAAGACGCAGTAACTTCTCATCATGACCATGTTTTAATTATTACTTTATAAAGTTGCTCTGAAATCTGGACGAACAAGAGGTTACGAGAGTCCATGATGACGTAATAATGGCTTCACTCCTCCTCCAGCTGTAATCAAGCTTCGTTTATACAACGAGTCCCTTGGAGGTGGAGACCATTGATGACGCACGGTGACAAACCTCCATGCTTGACCAATCACAGCAGAGTGGGTGTGGTTATGGTCAATAAGATTTAATCTCCAGAAAAACAAAGTGCTTTCAATGAAAAGAGAGTTTCGTACGAACACACACACACTGATGAGTAGAAAAAGGTACAGAATGACAAATATGTGGGGTTTAAATAGAATATATGTGTAAAGCAATAGCATATAGAGCAGAGAGCGCCATCTAGTGGGCTCTGAAAATAAGGCTTTGTGAAGCTTCATCAACACGTCATTAGGTTCCGAAAGAAAAAATATGCAGGTTATAAGTGTATTATTTATTTTCTTAGTTTGAGTCTTAAAAAACATGCGTTTAATGCAATATTTCAATTTACATTTTGGTCACATTATGACTTTGACAGCCAAGAAAGTGACGTAAAATAAAGAAGCTAGAAGGTTGTTTTGGGAACACGACCACATACCTGCACATCATCATCATCATGGCAGTGGTTTGTTCAGCATGTATTCAGATAATTCCACTTGTTGCCCTGATAGAGAAACTATGTGCACACGATAACTCATCCTGCTCTTCAGCGGCAGGTAGCAATTAAGTGGATCAGCCGTAAATCTCGGGCACATCTCGTAAAAGAGGTTAAAAGGTTTTCATTTCTCTGCACAGCACCTGCAATAAATTATAATTGAGGCGGATATGATGTGGACCTGATGATTCAGAGGACGTGAGGTGAACCCGTGGATGTTCTGCAGCGACTCCTTAAATCCTTGGAGACTTTTGATAATGAAGAGACTCTCGACTGAGGTTCAATAAGTAGAAAGTTAAGAAAGAACATAAATGACCATCAGTGACCAGAGTAGAGTTTTTTGTCAACGAACCCAAGAAACGACCAGATAAACAAACCCTCGTCCAGTCAGACGTTGTGGAAACAGATTAACAGAAGATCGTGACGCGTGAAACCACAGAAGAACAACTTGTTCTCTCTTCACTCTCTCTTTTCACTCTCTCTCTCTCTCTTCACGCTCTCTTTTCACTCTCTCTCTTCTCTCTCTCTCTTCATTCTCTTTCTTCGCGTTCTCTCTTCACTCTCTCTTTTCACTCTCTCTCTTCTCTCTCTCTCTTCATTCTCTTTCTTCGCGTTCTCTCTTCACTCTCTCTTCGCACTCTCTTTTCACTCTCTCTCTTCACTCTCTCTCTTCACGCTCTCTCCACGCTCTCTCTCTTCACGCTCTTTCTTCTCTCTCTCTTCTTCACACTCTCTTTTCACTCTCTCTCTTCAAGCTCTCTCTTCACTCTCTATCTTCTCTCTCTCTCTTCACTCTCTCTCTTCACGTTCTCTCTTCATTCTCTCTTTTCACGATCTCTCTTCGCAATCTCTTTTCACTCTCTCTCTCTCTCTCTTCACTCGCTCTCTCTTCACTCGTTCTCTCTCTTCACGCTCTCTCTTCAATCTCTTTCTTCACGTTCTCTCTTCACTCTCTCTCTTCACGCTCTCTATTCACGTTCTCTCTTTTCACTCTCTATCTTCACACTCTCTTTTCACACTCTCTCTTCACGCTCACTCTTCAATCTCTTTCTTCACTCTCTCTCTTCATGCTCTCTATTCACGTTCTCTCTTTTCACTCTCTCTCTTCACTCTCTCCCTTCACGCTCTCTCTTCACTCCCTCTCTTCACTCTCTCTTCACGCTCTCTCTTCACTCCCTCTCTCCACTCCCTCTCTTCACTCTCTCTTCATGCTCTCTCTTCACGCTCTCTCTCCACTCCCTCTCTTCACTCCCTCTCTTCACTCTCTCTTCATGCTCTCTCTTCACTCCCTCTCTCCACTCCCTCTCTTCACTCTCTCTTCATGCTCTCTCTTCACGCTCTCTCTCCACTCTCTCTCTTCACTCCCTCTCTTCACTCCCTCTCTTCACGCTCTCTTTTCACACTCTCTCTTCACGCTCTCTCTTCAATCTCTTTCTTCACGTTCTCTCTTCACTCTCTCTTTTCACACTCTCTCTTCATGCTCTCCCTTCACGCTCTCTCTTCACTCTCTCTTCACTCCCTCTCTCCACTCCCTCTCTTCACTCCCTCTCTTCACTCCCTCTCTTCACTCCCTCTCTTCACTCCCTCTCTTCACTCTCTCTTCATGCTCTCCCTTCACGCTCTCTCTTCACTCTCTCTTCATGCTCTCTCTTCACTCCCTCTCTTCACTCCCTCTCTCCACTCCCTCTCTTCACTCCCTCTCTTCACTCCCTCTCTTCACTCCCTCTCTTCACTCCCTCTCTCCACTCCCTCTCTTCACTCCCTCTCTTCACTCCCTCTCTTCACTCCCTCTCTTCACTCCCTCTCTTCACTCCCTCTCTTCACTCCATCTCTCCACTCCCTCTCTTCACTCCCTCTCTTCACTCCCTCTCTTCACTCTCTCTTCATGCTCTCCCTTCACGCTCTCTCTTCACTCTCTCTTCATGCTCTCTCTTCACTCCCTCTCTTCACTCCCTCTCTTCACTCCCTCTCTTCACTCCCTCTCTCCACTCCCTCTCTTCGTCGTCCCCAGCAGCCACCATGGGTCTCCCAGCAGCAGCAAGCGGCCGAGGCGTCGGCCTCTCAGCCGTCCTGCGCTCCGTCACCCTGGCGTCGCACGACATTCTTTCCCACAGGCAGCCACATAGTTCCAGCGTCTCCTCATGCGAGGGGGCCTGGGACCCTGCAACAGGCGGGGGGCACTTCAAAGGCCTCGCTGCCCACAGCTGCAGTCTGTCGCTCCAGCAGCCAGCTCCAGTTTGTAATCATTATTAAAGGCTTGACCTCGGAGGCATCTCTGCCGCTGTTCACACCCCCTTCCCACCCCTGATAAGGCGGCACGGGGCTCCTCTCAAGGCCACTCCAGTTACCCATCAGTCCACTCCGCTGGAAGTGATGTTGGGCGGCCATTGTTTGCGGTGGCGGCGATGCTGATGTGGTTGGACTGAAGAACGTTTTGTTGTTACAACATTCGGAGTATGACATGCTCCGGAGGCAGGTGCGAACATCTCAACGACGTCTTATGAAATAATATTCTTAAGAATTATTGTTCCTAAGAATATTACGACATACCCTTCCATGGGAACCACTACTTTCTCAGTGCTGTCAGGATTACTGAAGACTCGTGCTGCTGTTCAGGCACATGATGTCGTACTACTGTTCATGATTATTATTATAAATAAATTATTATTGTAACAGTTTGTTTTCATGTCTTAACAAGAAGGATGTGTCTCGTCTGCAGTTGATTCAGAACTCTGCAGCGAGAATTCTAACCCGCTCTAGTAGAAGAACTCACATTTCTCCTTCAAACTCTTCACTGGTTTCCAGTTTCTTTCAGGATCAACTTTAAAATTCTGGTTCTTACTTTCAGATCTATTCATGGTCAGGCTCCTCCTTTCATCACTGATCTGATCCAGCCTTACACCCCAGCTCGGGCTCTGAGGTCTGTGGATCAGAATCTACTTATGGTTCCACGCACACGACTCAGGACCAGAAGAGAGAAATCTTTTCAGGCTGTTGCTCCTAAGCTTTGGAACGATCTTCTCTCTCTTTGCTCTTGATGATCTACTGACTCCTTTAAGAAACATCTTAAGACGTTTCTATTTGTTCAGGCTTTTCCTTGAATTTCTGGAACTCCTGTGTTGTTCTCAGTATTATCTTGATCTTTAAAGTATGTACTTTTTTTTGAGTATTGTTTTGATTGTTTAAGCGCTTTTTGACCCTGGTCTCGAAAAGCGCTATATAAATAAATATTACTTACTTACTTACTATTATTCGTCTTTTAGGGTTGTTAATGAGACACGATGATTGTTATTAATGGTGCAGCGCAGTATTGTTTAGATAAACTGCCTCTCAGCAGGGAAATCGCTTCCTGCTTGAGGCTTCTCTGTGTCGTGTATTCCATGTGCTTGCTATGGTTAACTTTGGGCACTTTGGTTTCCTCCGACAGTCCAAAGACATACAGAGGTTGGTTGAAATTATTGGAGCTTTTCCATTGCACAGTTCCACCCCTACTGGATTCGACTCGCCATGACACGACTCTACCGTGTTTTAACCAGCATCGTCACAACATAGGACCTCATCCCAGACCAAGGAATAACTTTTAGACCGACGTGTGCCCTGCGACGTACTGGCGTCCTGTCCAGGGTGTCCCATGCCTCTACCCCAAAGAAACTGGAATACGCTCAAGGAACCCCCAGCTCGTCCGGGGCAACACTCATAGAGGAATGAGCGCTAGAAAATGGATGGATAGATGGATACTATACTCCTTCTCGCACGGTTTAAATGAAAAATGGCATGTTTTGTTTTTTTGTGTTTGCTATCTCTGGTTACTTAGTGACGTTACTCTCTGACCAATCAGTGGTCGGTAATTAGTCAACGTCAACATTTTAGTGCAGGCTCTGCTTCTCTGGAACTAAAGTAGAGAAGTTACTAAAAATAGTATCTTCTTCCCCGTGCTCGTGGAAAAGCAACACAAACCAGGTAAAGTTGAGGTTACGTCGACTAGAGAAGCACTAAGTCGACCTGGTGAAAAAGTGGTATATGTTCCTTGTAACAGGATGGTGATCAGGTCAGGGGGTCCCCACCCTGTGGCCCTTACAACCCAGATAAGGGAATACAGGAACAAAGTCAGAGGGCTTAAGGTTCATAGCTCCACGTCATTGAATTCTTTTTTTATTCCCTGATTTTGTGCTGCAGTTCCCTCGGGTGTGTCCTCACAAGTTGGTGATGCAGTTGAATGAGTTGTATCTCCAGGTTGAGGCCCTTGACTCCACCTTGAGCGACATGTTAAGACACTTGTTTAAGATACTTGTCAGGACAACAACAAAAAAAGGCGGAAACACAAGTTCAGTGTTTTTCCTAATAACAATCATTAATAGCGCGGTGCACTAGTATGTCAGTCATCTCCTCAACATCTGTAAACAGATGTGCCAGAAGGCAGGATGCCCTCCTTTTCCTTTTCTTATTAATTTCCAATATTGAGGTAATGCGTCTGAGTCAGTGCAAAACAACAGCAGGTGTCCAATAATGGCAGGCCTGCCAACCCGTTGGGAGTGGTCTTCGCCAGGTGTGCTGCGTCGGTTACAAACACGCTGCATTACAACCCGTCATTAAAGTTCCACAATGCAACGCTGATGCATGACTTCACCTCCAACAATCTATTTCTGCACAACAATCGATGCAAGGCTTTATTGGTGTTCCACGTCGCTCTGCAGATGGTTCGCTGTCTGGAAAGTTCACGGCAACAATCGCACAGACCGTTAATCATGTCATGTCGGGAGGAAAAGAGGGTTGTTTTGGATCGCAAACTCACCGCCTTCTTTTCCCCTCATTCAGAAATATCCGAAAGTTTCCATTAGTAATAGCAACTATTGGCAGGCGGGCGTCCTCCTCTACGGGCCAATCGAGTAGATTCGCTTGACGAGGACTCGAGTGAAATATTAAATATCAAGTCGTCCATCAAGCGGAGATTAAAGAGGCAAATAATATGACTTGAACGCTTCAAGCTGAACACATGATCCCCGAAACCTTTGACCCGCTGGTGTCCTTGAAGAAATACTTTGAACCAAGAAAAACAATGACTGGCTTTGCAGCCACACGTCGTAAGTTGAAGGTAAGTGAATGAAGGAGGAAATCTTATGAGCTGTCGAGCCGAGGCCAATTTTCGAGAGAAATAAGCAGAAGAAAAACACACATCTGCCGTTGTTACACGGTTACTGACGGCCAGGGAACCTGAATATGTCTTGAGGTTACATGTCGACACATTGTTGAACAGAACAGAGATGAATTGTTTTTACTTGTTTTGATTGAGTTTTAAACGGATGTGAAAGAAATAAAGTGAACAAATCATTTATTGTGCTTTTTTCAATGACAACACAAATACAATATCAAGCATTCTTCTTCTTCTTCTAGTACATGTTTGACATTTTTGACATCTACATATTTCTAATTTCAAAATCAAAGTAGATTATTGTTCATGGCGATATAGTGAGCTATAAAAATAGCATTTAAGATAAGATTAATCTTTTTAATGTAACTGCACATTGTCGTTTTAAATAAGCAAACTGAAACTGAGTTAAAACAAACATGTGAATTTGTTCGGTAAAAACAGAGATAAGACGATATTAAATCCGGACTCATTATTTCTGCTTGGTTAAAATTCATTTGTTTGACTTTTGTGATTAAGTTTGAAACCCCTGAGTTTTAAAGACTTTTACTATTTATTATATAGAAATCCCAAACCAAAAACCCCATTAATATTTCAATTATAACCAGGGAGTTTTTAACTGCGTCTTGCACTTGTATTGATGAGCTAAACAAGCAAATATACAATTTTGTGTATTAATACTTTTGTAATTCAAAATATTTTATTGAAACAAATATCATCCTAAACAGCATTGAATTGCTTCAGCCAGAAAAAAATCCAAATTCACTTATTTTATACTCTCATGTCGACTAAGGGTTGGGGTTATTTTCAGAGTAATCTCTTCTTTTTTGAAGTGTATTTTAAACTATGCAGAAAACAAGCTTAAAGTATAGATACTGTATGTTTTTGTGAACAATTTCTCTGGAGGCTTCAATCCAAGAGGGACGTTACAGTCGAGCAGTATGGAGGTATTTGGATGATTTTTAAGTGTCTTTTTGAACGAAGATAAAGATGAAAACAACTGAGCTCCAGTCGCTACATTAAAATGAACAAACATTTTTGTTTCTAGAACTCTAAAAAAGGAAGGTATTATCCTGGAAGCAATCTTTGTTGACACGGGTGAGTAGAAAATTAGTAAATTTAGAATTTTGGGTGAACTATCACATCAAATGTAAAGATCTGGATATAACCCTCAGAATAGAACATAGTAGGTAATTACTTGAGCGTCATCAGTCTGATGGTGAAAACATTGTTTAAGTTTCCATACAGTCAGCAGCCTGTTGACCACTGGGCTGGACGATCGTAGACATAATATAATAGTGGCAATAGATGAGAGGGACACCACGGGACAAGACCTCCCAGGCAAACTACTCAAGTGGGATGCCAGGAATGGCTGGAGGGTCCCAGCGGCACGAGCCTCCAACACTTAACGAGCGCCTCGCAGTTGTCCCCGGCCTTGACCCCCGTCTCGTCTCGGGCGAGGGAGAGCCTCGGGGACACGATCGCTCACTCCGTCATCTGACTTGTACCTCGTTTCAATCACTCGTGTTTTCAGATACACAATATATAATCTGGGACTTTTTCTTCAACCCGCCGAGAGAATTCTAAACCGAGGGGCTTCTGGTTACGAGGGCCTGAGAAGTGACAAGGACACATTCTCTGGCTCCATTTCCTCAGGGACCGTGTGGATCACGTACACGAATCGGTGATCTCGGCTCCATGTCGGACAAGATAGTCTGGAGCGAAGGAAAAGAACACTTGCCAAGACGTCGGTTGGACTTGGACCGGTGTAGAAAGTGTCATGTTTACCACAGACCTTAAAACTCTTCACTGGCTGCCAGTTTCTTTCAGGATCATTTTTAAATTCTGGTTCTTACTTTCAGATCTATTCATGGTCAGACCTTCCATCAGTGATCTGATCCAGACTTACACCCCAGCTCAGGCTCTGAGGTCTGTGGATCAGAATCTACTGATGGTTCCTGAACTTCCGGACCAGAGGAGAGAAATCCTTCCAGACTGTTGCTCCTAAGCTTTGGAACCATCTCTGTGTTTGATGATCTACTGACTCCTTCAAGAAACATCTGTGTTTGATGATCTACTGACTCCTTCAAGAAACATCTGTGTTTGATGATCTACTGACTCCTTCAAGAAACATCTCTGTGTTTGATGATCTACTGACTCCTTCAAGAAACATCTGTGTTTGATGATCTACTGACTCCTTCAAGAAACATCTGTGTGTTTGATGATCTACTGACTCCTTCAAGAAACATCTGTGTTTGATGATCTACTGACTCCTTCAAGAAACATCTGTGTGTTTGATGATCTACTGACTCCTTCAAGAAACATCTGTGTTTGATGATCTATTGACTCCTTCAAGAAACATCTCTGTGTTTGATGATCTACTGACTCCTTCAAGAAACATCTCTGTGTTTGATGATCTATTGACTCCTTCAAGAAACATCTCTGTGTTTGATGATCTATTGACTCCTTCAAGAAACATCTCTGTGTTTGATGATCTACTGACTCCTTCAAGAAACATCTGTGTTTGATGATCTACTGACTCCTTCAAGAAACATCTGTGTTTGATGATCTACTGACTCCTTCAAGAAACATCTGTGTTTGATGATCTACTGACTCCTTCAAGAAACATCCGTGTTTGATGATCTACTGACTCCTTCAAGAAACATCTTAAGACGTTTTTATTTGTTCAGGCTTTTCCTTGATTTTCTGGAACTCCTGTGTTGTTCTCAGTATTATCTTGACCTTTAAAGTATATACTTTATTGAATATTGTTTTGATTGTTGAAGCGCTTTGTGACCCTGGTCTGGAAAAGCACTGTATTAATACAAATTACTTACTTACTTACTTACAGTAAGACAAAGCCAAGAGTGGCAGTGAAGGGGCGAGTCTGTGGTCGATGGACATTTCACAGCTTTTCTGGAAATTCTTGAGTTCGAAAAAAGACACCTAGACCTAAAATACGAGGGTCAGATCGAACCACTTTCAAAACGAATTAAATTAAATTGATGGAGACATGCAGAAATTCTGCCAGTAGACATTGTAGGTCATAATAATATTACAATTAAACCAATGGGCAAAGGTTGTTGGATTCAATGCAACCCGAGCCCGCCTGCTCTCCGTGGAAAACGCCGGGCATGTGACACGGAATTGTGCTCAAGGAAAAACGGTTCCTTTAATGTCTCTGTAATTGGGGGACATTAATCAATTGTGCTCCATCATCATCGGCTGAGAGAGCGAGGGCCGCGAGCATCTGTCCACCGTCCGGTGTCTTTGACCCGAGACCAGCTGGCACTCAAACCCACGCTCTGCTGCGAGAAATCACTTTCGACTCCATCCATCAAAGCCACATCAATATTCCGTCTTGAGCGGCCCACGACTCGGAACGCGTTTGAGGGGCTTAATTACCGTCGGCCTTTGCCAGAAGAAGGTGACCGCAGAGTGCAGAACAACTGTATCGGCTCTCGCTCTCTGTCAGTTACTATACATTTATACTCCATCGGGGACCGAGGGGGGGGGCCCTTCCAAGCTCGCCTCGGCCCCCGTGCATACCGCGTACAAAGGCCGGAGGGGGCGGCGAGGGGTTAGGTATCAGAAATCAGGGACAATGGCAACAACTGCACATCTAATTTAGCTCCTTGTTTATCACAAGTTTGTAATCGGATCCGTGGCACAATGAAGGGGACACAATGGAATGGTGATCAGGGAGCTATTGTTTTTCAAGCTAATTAGTCTCTGGCCATACATCTAAATTCTCTGAGGTGTTCGAGCCTGGACTTAAATGTGGCTAAAAGCGGAATACATCCCTGGTACCATTAGAAAGAGCCTTACAAGTCCATGGTATTCGGGGATGTGTTATATGATGGCCTAGTTATCTACTCATTACGTGGCTCTGTCCACCGGAGCGAGGAACTCTGGGAGCATGTTGACAATGCAACAGTTGTTTTAACTCTAATGTGTCCCATTTGTCTGTTGTCTGCTTCGTTTGTGTCGTCTGGTGCAACAACTGTCGCGGAGTTAGAAGACGTGAAGAACATATCGACGATAAACGATATAAACTGAACCGCTAGTGATAGTGAAGCTTCATGAAGCTTCGTGGAGCATTTTTCAAAGCCTAGTACTCGACACCATTACTTCAGAAGAAGCGTTAGTCCTTATGAAGGTTCTTCTGGGAAAAAAAGACTCACAAGAAGAGCTTCATCTCTGAGGTACGAGTAGATTTCATCATCGTTCGTGTTTTCATGAAGGAAAAATGCCTTTTTTTCAGTTGCATCTGAGGTTATGGATGAAGGTCATTAGTATCTCGGGATTTGCAAAAATAGTGATTCATTTCTTCAACTTTTGAGTTATCTCTGGATCATTGGAAGCCATCGAAGTCGTTTGAGACAAAAGACCACCCTTGACCCTGAGTAAAAAAAAAGGGATAAAAATGCTGAAATGTTTTAATCTAAACATTTTCTTAACATACTTATACTTTCAGGTTGATGCAGAATTGATACAGAATAAATATACGCTCATCACAAGACTTTATTAAGTATTGATCTTAGTTATCGCTTTGCACTTTGTTCTTTTTCTTGCATTCATGAAACTTCTGTACCTTCTATTGTCTGCTGTGAACCGTAAATCTTATTTCCTGAAGGAGCTCGCCAATGGGATTAATAAAGTCAATCTAAACTAATCTAATCTAATCTATCATTTTGAATTTTGGGGGCAGGAGCGACTGAAAGGAGGATGTTATTTCGATGTTTGTATCCTTTTAAGATCTTTGTGGTATTTCCTTTGATCTATGTTCTTTATATTTGCACCTTATTATCTCCAAACGTTGTTCCTTTTATTTGCTCTTTGTTCTTGCGTTCATGAAACTTCTGTACCTTCTATCCTTTTAATCGGAATCAATACTATTGGTAAAAAAAAATCAATGATAACCATATGTATTTGTAATACATCTATAAAAAGCAATGTTGCTTAGTTCTCATGGGAGCCACAGACATCTTCAAAATCACCTAAAGCTAAATACTATCCATCCATCCATCCATCCATCCATCCATCCATCCATCCATCCATCCATCCATCCATCCATCCATCCATCCATCCATCCATCCATCCATCCATCCATCCATCCATGCATCCATCCATCCATCCATCCATCCATCCATCCATCCATCCATCCATCCATCCATCCATCCATCCATCCATCCATCCATCCATCCATCCATCCATCCATCCATCCATCCATCCATCCATCCATCCATCCATCCATCCATCCATCCATCCATCCATCCATCCATCCATCCATCCATCCTGAATCCATCCATCCATCCATCCATCCATCCATCCATCCATCCATCCATCCATCCATCCATCCATCCATCCATCCATCCATCCATCCATCCATCCATCCATCCATCCATCCATCCATCCATCCATCCATCCATCCATCCATCCATCCATCCATCCTGAATCCATCCATCCATCCATCCATCCATCCATCCATCCAACCATCCATCCATCCATCCATCCATCCATCCATCCATCCATCCATCCATCCATCCATCCATCCATCCATCCATCCATCCATCCATCCATCCATCCATCCCCTTATTAGTTAGATAGACAGACAGACAGACAGACAGACAGACAGACAGACAGACAGACAGACAGACAGACAGACAGACAGACAGACAGACAGACATATAGATATATATGATTTGTTCTTCAGATTCCATGGAATAATTTAAATTAAAGCTCTGTAGATCTAATGTCAATCAAGTTGCACAAGTTTTCCAACATTTTTGTCCTTCTTTTAGCTCGCTTCAGCGTCATTTTTCAAAAAAGTTCTGCTTACACTCTTTAAAGTCCATGCAATCGTGTTAAAAACACAATTAAATAAGTAGAACTTAATAACATGGACTTTGGATTTTTTATTCCAGTTTTGTATCTTTTAAAATCCCTTCATCCAGTTTATAATAGAATGGAATCGTGTCGATAAATGAAATTGAGCAGCTTTTTAACGACGTCTCCTGAGGAGATGTTGACTCCAACACTCATCGCTCACGATGGGAACGACTGGAGGAACAGAAAGCAAGAGCTGCTAACAAACCTTTGTGGAAATAACCCCCGACCTCACGGCGTTAACCTTCGACCCGCAACAGGTGGAGACAGTGTCGTTCCTCTCAGCCGCACAAGTGTCGGCATCTACTTGCACCTCGCTGGACAAATATTATCATTTCTGCCGAGGAGTCCTCGGGCGGACGCGGCGACATGTGAGGTCCGAGGGCACATGTTGTTGTGCGTGTAGTTGCTGTGTCTGCGTCTCGCTGAGGTCCAGGAAAGGTGACCGACTTCCCAGGCACCTGTTCTCGTGTCTTCATAACACAGTGGATCGGCTGGAAAACAAAAGTTGATCCGTTGAAAATGGAGGTTTTTCAATGACGATATATTGTATTTGTGTAAAACTGGTGTCTTTTATTTCTCAATAATTTGTGTTTTGATTATAAATGTTTACAGATCAATGTTTGTTGAAGAACGTTCTTCATTCATGTTCAGAAAACAAATATCTAAACTTTATATTTTAACAATCAAATGTGATATAGTAGATTTTTATCTTTTTTTTTAATGACAAAGCTCTTATATCTTAAACCAACACACAATTAAGAACCTGTGATACATTCTAAGTTTTTAAATTCAATCTTTGATAAATTAAGTTCATAATACTCACCATGTTATGTCAGAATGATCCACAAATATATCTTTTTTTAAAACATTAAAGCAACCAAATAAAAGAGAAAAACAAGTTGTTGTTGAAAACCAACAATTAAACAATAAATAAACTTTTTTTTAAACATTCTCAAAGTACTTTCATCATTTAAAACTCATTCCAAGTAAATATTTTCAAGTGATTTATCGAGTTAATTTAATGGACGTGTTTACCTTCATTTGTCAAATGTAATAACAACTTAAGAGCTTAATCTTCTATTATTATTTAAAGCTCATTTAATTAGATGTTTACAGGAAACCAATTCAAACTGGTTTTCTCGATGATAAATGGAATATATGAAGCCATAACTCTAAGTTCATCTATGGATCTATGTGTTTTTCAAGGGTAATGTCGTCTGTAAATCATATTTTTTATACATGGGTTTTTTTTTTGTTACGCAATTCTGCACTGCATGGCAACATATTTAAACTCGGTCGCCTTCTTTCATCAGGAGTTCTGGAAATACAGATAACAACAAAGAAATACCTGCCTTTAAAAGTCTAATTCTGTATTTCTTTTTTTTCAATCCGTTTCCAACTATTTCTTAATCTTTATGGCTCCAGGACTGGTGCATTAGTGCCGGGGAGGCAGAGTGGTCTGTTGGCTTCCAACCAAATGGACAAACTTTGATGTGCAACTGTGTCGTTTCTGCGGGACTCGGCTTGATTCACGAGTCCGTGGAGATGAAACGCCAGCTTCTCCAAAAGGTGTCGGCAATCCCCCTCTGGTCTGTCCTCGTCCAGGGCCAGAATGCAGGGGCAAGTGGTCCTCCGAGGCCCTCCTGGACCCGGCTCTGGGTGGCAGAAGCACTTTTAATGGAGGGGTCAGCGAGAGTTCTGGAGCGACGGGCCCCGGGGCCAGGTGGCACATCACACGACCCCGTGTGCAGTTATCCCCAGAATGCGACACAGTGGCGACGGCGAGTTTGTCTCCGATCAAAAGGGTGTCGGGAGGTCGACGCTCGCCAAGTGTCGCCGGGAACGTGGTGAACGTCCTTCGGTGGAGAGACGTCTGCGAGCCGAAGAAAAAAGGAGGAGAAACAGCAAACAAACCATTAGCAAATCATTGATATCACACTTTATTTCAGCTATTAAATAATTATTATATCTATTACTTCAGTTGTTTAGAAACTTTTATTCTTTAGTGGGATTTAAACTTTTGTTTCAAGTAATTATTTAGTATTAAACATTTATTTTAATACACTATTTAAATGTTTTTTTTATGATTTAATCAAGGAAAGTCTATAAGCTAAATAAAACATATTTAATTGTTATTCTTTTGTTTACATTTTTTTTATATTTAAGTAATAAGTAATTCAGATTTTTATATATTATGACTTCATATTTGCAACTGTATTATATAAACTATTGTTTGATTTTCATGGTAAGTAATCATTTCTTAACAGTACTTATATTTATATGAAAACACACATGTTTTAGTTTGATTTAATCAAGACTATCCTGTTGATAAATTGAAGAAAAAAGGAGGAGAAACAGCAAACAAACCATTAGCAAATCATTGATATCACACTTTATTTCAGCTATTAAATAATTATTATAACTATTACTTCAGTTGTTTAGAAACTTTTATTCTTTAGTGGGATTTAAACTTTTGTTTCAAGTAATTATTTAGTATTAACCATTTATTTTAATACACTATTTAAATGCTTTTGTATGATTTAATCGAGGAACGTCTATGAGCTGAATAAAACATATTTAATTGTTATTCTTTTGTTTAAACTTTTTTTGTATTTAAGTAATAAGTAATTCAGATTTTATATATTATGAATTCATATTTGCAACTGTATTATAAAAACTATTGTTTGATTTTCATGGTAAGTAATCATTTATCAACAGTACTTATATTTATATGAAAACACACATGTTTTAGTTTGATTTAATCAAGACTATCCTGTTGATAAATTGAAGAAAAAAGGAGGAGAAACAGCAAACAAACCATTAGGAAATCATTGATATCACACTTTATTTCAGCTATTAAATAATTATTATAACTATTACTTCAGTTGTTTAGAAACTTGTATTCTTTAGTGGGATTTAAACTTTTGTTTCAAGTAATTATTAAGTATTAAACATTCATTTTAATACACTATTTAAATGTTTTTTTTATGATTTAATCAAGGAAAGTCTATAAGCTGAATAAAACATATTTAATTGTTATTCTTTTGTTTACATTTTTTTTATATTTAAGTAATAAGTAATTCAGATTTGTATATATTATGACTTCATATTTGCAACTGTATTATAAAAACTATTGTTTGATTTTCATGGTAAGTAATCATTTATCAACAGTACTTATATTTATATGAAAATACACATGTTTTAGTTTGATTTAATCAAGACTATTCTGTTGAGAAATTGAAGAAAAAAGGAGAGAAACAGCAAACAAACCATTAGCAAATCATTGATATCACACTTTATTTCAGCTATTAAATAATTATTATAACTATTACTTCAGTTGTTTAGAAACTTTTATTCTTTAGTGGGATTTAAACTTTTGTTTCAAGTAATTATTTAGTATTAACCATTTATTTTAATACACTATTTAAATGCTTTTGTATGATTTAATCGAGGAACGTCTATGAGCTGAATAAAACATATTTAATTGTTATTCTTTTGTTTCACCTTTTTTATATTTAAGTAATAAGTAATTCAGATTTTATATATTATGACTTCATATTTGCAACTGTATTATAAAAACTATTGTTTGATTTTCATGGTAAGTAATCATTTATCAACAGTACTTATATTTATATGAATACACACATGTTTTAGTTTGATTTAATCAAGACTATTCTGTCGATAAATTGAAGGAAAAAGGAAAAAAAAAGATCTTGTATTGTTTCACTTTTTTACATTTAAAATGTATTATTATAATTATATATTTTCTCTATAATGTATTCATGTTTTTTCGATTCTATCATTAAAACAATCGTTTTCAAAGGTTTTTAAATTGTCTTGGAGAGTAATTATTTATTATAAAAAGCATTTACGGTGGTTCATTTTATTTTATTACACTTTTAATACACGAATGTATTTGTATCAAGTTTAATAGAAAACATATTACAAAGCATTTCAAAATAAATTCTCCTAAATGACGCTTTTTAAACTCGACTCAACATGAACATCAACTTCATAATAATAATGGTCGAGAGTCAGTAGTGAGGAGCGATTCAGTGGCGCCATCTACTGGCTGTGATGGGACTGCAGCCGGGACTTGTGGTTCTGAAGCAACAAGGGATGATCTTAAAAACAAAGCCTGTCAAAAGGGATAAAGATCCGTCTGTCGCCATGAGTGGAATCAGTTGTGATACTTCTCAGCAAATCATTTTTCTCCACTTTAATGGAGCTGGGAGAGCACGGTGAGGAGTCATTACGCTGCCCACGGCCACAAAGTGGCTTCTGTCATCTGGCCTCCATTGACAAGAACAAACAGACCCTCACCATTCTCAGCTGTCCCCCCAGATATGAGCGAAAAAACATTTTGAGACACCAGCTGTCTTGTGGTTTTCAGACGACAATCCAGGAAAAAAACAAAAAACCCGCAGGACTTGTGATGCAGCAGATGTAACTGGAGCCTGTTGTGTTGAATTAAACACTTGTGAGGAGAATTATGTGTTTGGTTGGAGTGGACGAGTGTTAATGAGATGTTGTCAATAAAACAATCACATGACTAGTTCACCCAGAACTCATGTTCTACTCACTGTCATGTTGATATTCTTTTTTATAAGTTATAGACACAAGTGTTTGTTCATTTTCATGTAGCGACTTGAGCTCAGTTGTCTTCATCTTTGTCCAAAAAGACTCTTAAAAACATCCAAATACCTTCAAACTGTTCGTAACGTCCCTCTTGGATTGAAGCTCCACATGAGAAGAGTTGATAAAAACATTTTTTTTAAGTGTTTCTAGAAAATGAGTGAAATTGGAATTTTTGGAGAACTTTAATTTAGTTTAAATTGAAATTTCTTAAAGTTCAACTCATGATCGACTCTGGTGTCATGAAGTGAATGTTCTCCAAGACGCAGTAACTTCTCATCATGACCATGTTTTACACTTTATTACTTTATAAAGTTGCTCTGAAATCTGGACGAACGAGAGGTTACGAGAGTCCATTATGATGTAATAATGGCTTCACTCCTCCTCCAGCTGTAATCACGCTTTGTTTATACAATGAGTCCCATGGAATTAAGTGGTTATTAATTCAATAAAGTTGTTGTTCAATGTTGACGAGTTCAGTCGAAACCTTCTAAAAAGTAGGAATACATAGGATTGAAAAGTTTGTCTCTGGCTCCCCCTGGTGTCAGAACATTCTTACTGCAATAGTTTTATATTGTATATATTTAGGAATATCTAATGAAGTAAATAATGTCACATGTTGTTTACAGTAACTAACAGAACTTTCCCCTTCATCTGGATTAGCAGCTGCGGTTTTGCCATCCTACTTGCAACACCACGTGTTAGACACTGATTCATGGAAGCAGGTCCTGATCGTCACATTTTCATGCCGAGGATGAGCTGAAATGAAAAAAGTGTGGAAGAAGAAATGATTAAGAAAATGTTTTATATTCTAAAAAAATGGACATGAGGGTGAGAAGAAAATTAGTGAAATTTGAATTTTTGGAGAAATTTAATTCTGCATTAGATTTTGTTTAAATTGACATTTATTCTGCTGGTGTCATGAAGTTAATGTTCTTCAAGACGCAGTAACTTCTCATCATGACCATGTTTTACAAGTTGCTCTGAAATCTGGACGAACGAGAGGTTACGAGAGTCCATTATGACGTAATAATGACTTCACTCCTCCTCCAGCTGTGATCATGCTTTGTTTATACAGCAAGTCCCTTGGAATTAAGTGGTTATTCATTTAAAAGAAGTTGTTGATCAATGTTGACCAGTTCAGTAGAAACCTTCTAAAAAGTACGAATACACAGGATTGAAAAGTTTGTCTCTGGCTCCCCCTGGTGTCAGAACAGTCTAACTGCAAAAATAGATATAATTTTATATTGTATATTATATTGTATATTGACGTAATAATGGCTTCACTTCAGCTGTAATCATGCCCGCTTTGTTTATACAACAAGTCCCTTTGAATTAAGTGGTTATTAATTTAATAAAGTTGCTGAAACCTTCTAAAAAGTACGAATACATGGGATTGAAAAGTTTGTCTCTGGCTCCCCCTGGTGTCAGAACGGTCTTACTGCAAAAAAGCTATAGTTTTATATTGTATATATTTAGGAATATCTAATGAAGTAAATAATGTCACATGTTGTTTACAGTAACTAACAGAACTTTCCCCTTCATCTGGATTAGCAGCTGCGGTTTTGCCATCCTACTTGCAACACCACGTGTTAGACACTGATTCATGGAAGCAGGTCCTGATCGTCACATTTTCATGCCGAGGATGAGCTGAAATGAAAAAAGTGTGGAAGAAGAAATGATTGAGAAAATGTTTTATACTCTATAAAAAATGGACATGAGGGTGAGAAGAAAATTAGTGAAATTTGAATTTTTGGGGAAATTTAATTCTGCATTAGATTTTGTTTAAATTGACATTTATTCTGCTGGTGTCATGAAGTTAATGTTCTTCAAGACGCAGTAACTTCTCATCATGACCATGTTTTACAAGTTGCTCTGAAATCTGGACGAACGAGAGGTTACGAGAGTCCATTATGACGTAATAATGACTTCACTCCTCCTCCAGCTGTGATCATGCTTTGTTTATACAGCAAGTCCCTTGGAATTAAGTGGTTATTTATTTAAAAGAAGTTGTTGATCAATGTTGACCAGTTCAGTAGAAACCTTCTAAAAAGTACGAATACACAGGATTGAAAATATTGACTCTGGCTCCCCCTGGTGTCAGAACAGTCTAACTGCAAAAAAAGCTATAATTTTATATTGTATATTATATTGTATATTGACGTAATAATGGCTTCACTTCAGCTGTAATCATGCCCGCTTTGTTTATACAACAAGTCCCTTTGAATTAAGTGGTTATTCATTTAATAAATTTGCTGAAACCTTCTAAAAAGTATGAATACATAGGATTGAAAAGTTTGTCTCTGGCTCCCCCTGGTGTCAGAACGGTCTTACTGCAAACAAGCTATAGTTTTATATTGTATATATTTAGGAATATCTAATGAAGTAAATAATGTCACATGTTGTTCACAGTAACTAACAGAACTTTCCCCTTCATCTGGATTAGCAGCTGCGGTTTTGCCATCCTACTTGCAACACCACGTGTTAGACACTGATTCATGGAAGCAGGTCCTGATCGTCACATTTTCATGCCGAGGATGAGCTGAAATGAAAAAAGTGTGGAAGAAGAAATGATTAAGAAAATCACTTGAGAGACTCTTTTTTTCTCCCCCTCCCGTTTACGAGTTTTCCACTCGGCTCTACGACCGCCTGCTGAGGGACGATTTCAGCGGCGGGCTCTAAAATAATCATTAGTGGGACCTGGAGTGTGTATAAACAAGTGTTTAGCCTAGTTTCTACACCTGTACCGTTTAATTAAAGAGGGGCCGACCTCCCGGCGGGCCGTCAACATTTGAAGGTGGAGTTTTTATTTGTGTAAACTGAATTAATGAGTCAGAGGTCCCGCAGCTCCGGCTTGTTATCCCAGCAAATGAGACGCGAGCAGGAGTTTCCTGTGATAAAACTAAACGGGCTTTTATTCCGAGCGTGAAAGATGAATGTAGCAGCAGCTCCTCGTTTGTACTGTGGACGAGCGTGGAGTCAAACACGGATCATTCAGAAGGTTTGTGTCAAATGATGTTTTCTGGGGTTAATTTTTCTCACATTAGAAAAAACAAAGTTCACCGTGGTATTCCACAGGGAACGATCCTGGGACTCTTACTTTTCAACATCAACAACAACCTACACTGGTCTCTTGTGATTCATTCATTCATTCATTCGTTTTCTGTGCTGCTTATTACCTTATGGGGGTCGCGGGGGGGCTTGATTCTATTCCAGTTTCTTTGAGATAGAGGCAGGGGACACCCTGGATAGGAGGCCAGTCCGTCTCAGGACACAAAGACACAACCATTCACACGCAAGCTCAATCTAATCTAGAATACTACCACATACTTATGGCAATTAAAGTATATTTATTCATTTTCTAACGCTTTATTCCTTGTGGGGGTCACGGGTCCCAGTTTCATTGGGCGAGAGGCAGGGGACACCCTGGACAGGACGCCAGTCTGTCTCAGGACACACAAAGACAGACAACCATTCACACACAAACTCATACCTCAAGACAATTTCCCCAAGTTCTCAATCGACCTCTGTATGTTTTTTTGACTGTGGGAAGAAACCGGAGTGTCCGGAGTAAACCCACACAACACTGGAGAACAAACAAAAATGGGGTCAAATGTTTCAACTTACAAAAAAGAAAAAAAAGTACTTTATCAATAGTTTAATTCTAACACAAAAAAATAATTTCAGGACTTTTAAGACTTTTTCTTCCTAGTTAAAATATTTCTTGAGCAAAACAAAAATAATTATATCACATTGTTTTGATTATAATTATTTTAAATTTTTAAATTAAAATGTTTTTTATAGTTCACAATATTAAGAAATCAATAATATACATCAAATTACAACATTAGATGGTTTGAATATATATTTTAAAAGGTTGTGTTTTTGCTTTGAGACATTTTTAAAGTCAAATAAATCCCGGTATATATTGTTAGGAAATGTAATTACTCACTTACTGTTGTAATTACTCACCTGGAACAGTAATAACTCACCGTCTTACAAGCCGAGTTTGAATACGTCACAGGTATGTTGTTGTTTATTGAAAAAATTGAATCAAACACAAAAAAAGAAAAACACAAATAAAAAATACACAAGTAAACAAATATTATCATTTATTATCGACTATTTCCAACGTTTTACTTTGAAAATAAATACATGGTTTAGATCGTTCTAAATGATTAATGAAATGTTTTTAACTCAAAAAAGTAATATTTTATAATATACTTTATTTATGTGAGTATGTCCTTGTGCGTGTGTACATAGTCTGTGTATTTCAACAATAATATACATCAAATTACAACATTAGATGGTTTGAATATATATTTTAAAAGGTTGTATTTTTGCTTCGAGACATTTTTAAAGTAAAATAAAAACCAGTATATAATTTTGCCTCTTAGGAAATGTAATTACTCGTCTGGGACAGTAATAACTCACCGTCCTAAAAGCCGACTTTGAATAAGTCACAGGTATGTTGTTGTTTATTTAAAACATTGAATCAAAATCAAAAAAGTAAAATACAAATAAAAAATACACAAGTAAACAAACAAATATTTTCATTTATTATCGACTATTTCCAACGTTTTACTTTGAAAATAAATAAATGGTTTAGTTCGTTTTTCCTAATTAATGACACATTTGTTTACTCAAAAAAAGTGATATTTTGAGTAAATAGTTTGACTTGAATTTAATTAAAATAGTGTGAGGTCATGAATCTTCATCCATCTTATTTTTTTTAATCTAAAACTTTTATCTTTGATCAACTATTCGAACAGATTCTGGACATTGTTTCTGGAGGCTGATCCTTCAGGTTCTTCTCCTTCAGTACCAGAGAACTTTTCAACTTTTAATATATTTCTTCAGAGCCAAGTTTGTCACTGTTCACCTTCCATGTCTTCATTCACCTGCATTACCTTTTGGAATTGGTTGTCGGCTCCATTTTTTTCAGTGATGGAATTTCTCACCTGTGAGACCCGAACGACGTCCTTATCTCGACTTCTCTCCGAAGCTCTGGCTGGAACCCGAGGCCGACGCTGGATGTTTCATCCAGAAGAGGTTCACTGGAGAGATTATTCCGGGGGTTTAAGAAATGAAAAAGTAACAGAAAAGTATCTGAGAACTCTTGCCTAATTGATCCGCTCGCTCGACATGGATCTCACAGCCTGACGTAACAAACAGTCTGACCTTCATCATTTCTCACAAGTTTTAAAGTCAGATGGAGAAAGATTTTCTCTGCTTGGATTTATCTGCTGATCTGAACAACTCCTGAATCAATATAGAGTAAAAGATTGTAAGTAAGTAAGTAAGTAAGTAATATTTATTTATATAGCGCTTTTCGAGACCAGGGTCACAAAGCGCTTAAACAATCAAAACAATACTCAAAAAAGTACATACTTTAAAGATCAAGATAATACTGAGAACAACACAGGAATTCCAGAAATTCAAGGAAAAGCCTGAGCAAATAGAAACGTCTTAAGATGTTTCTTAAAGGAGTCAGTAGATCATCAAGAGCAAAGAGAGAGAAGATCGTTCCAAAGCTTAGGAGCAACAGCCTGAAAAGATTTCTCTCCTCTGGTCCTGAGCCGTGTGCGTGGAACCATAAGTAGATTCTGATCCACAGACCTCAGAGCCCGAACTGGGGTGTAAGGCTGGATCAGATCAGTGATGTAAGGAGGAGCCTGACCATGAATAGCTCTTTTTTATTGTAAGTAAGTAAGTAAGTAATATTTATTTATATAGCGCTTTTCGAGACCAGGGTCACAAAGCGCTTAAACAATCAAAACAATACTCAAAAAAGTATATACTTTAAAGATCAAGATAATACTGAGAACAACACAGGAGTTCATTGTGTTGAATTACACAAAGAAGAAGTTAAGGTTCTGAGATCCTCAGGAATTGACTCGGAAAATATAAACGACTGATTTAATATCATCATTTATTATTTTTTTTTTTTTTTCAGAGGACAAAAGAGACTAAACTGTGCTCTGGCGTGTGCTGTTCGTGCATGTGGCCAGCAGATGGCAGTAGCGCTGCATGTTCCATGCTGTGTGTCTGGCCTGTTCTCTCCTACACACACATTTGAAAGTTACTGATATGAAAAATCTGCTTTATGTTTCACACTCGGGCAGAAGTGACCGAGCGAGCACGAGCGTTGAACCGCCCAGCAATGAAGGAAAGACGGTAAATACTTCGTGGCATTATCGGGGACGCTACTGTTGGTCTTCACCGGGGTCGGGCTCTTGTGACTCGCCTGCAGCCGACTCCAGATAATCTCACTGAACCTTCGCTTCCATTTATAGCGTGTCTTTTGGGTCAGACAACCTTTTCCCGCGGCTGGTTCATGAAGCTTCGCTTTCAAAAACACTCTCTACGGAACTTTCTGTTTCTACGATCTTTGGTTTGAAACAACTGGTGTTTATCGTCAAGAATCTGTTGATATCATACGATCATGATACAAGTTACGTTCGTTTTCTGCAGCTTATTCCCTCGTGGGGCTGGAGTCCATCCCAGTATCATAGGGCGAGAGGCAGGGGACACCCTGGACAGGACGCCAGACTGTCTCAGGACACACAAAGACACACAACCATTCACACACACACTCACGCCTACAGACAATTTCCCCAAGTTCTCAATTAACCTCTGTATGTTTTTGGACTGTGGGAGGAAACCGGAGTGTCCGGAGTAAACCCAGGCAACAAGGGGAGAACAAACTAACTACACACAGGAAGGTCAGACAGAAAGGAAGTTTAATTGCAGGACAAAAATGAACAAATGTCGTGAATATTTCTTGATTTTTAATTGTAAATTAAACAAAGACACTTTTTATTGAAGTATAAACGGTTAAAGAAAGAACACAATAACAGTAATGATGAAGTAAAGGATGGAGGCGTGTCAACCTTTGTGTCGTTTAAAAGATTAAAATAACGATCACCGTCCATTTGGTTCTTTAGAGACTAATGTTGACGAGACCAGGTGAGACAAACCAAGTCAGTCCAAGACCAAGTAGTTTGGTTATTTTCGGTCGTTGGTGCCTCAACGAGGAGATGAAACAAGACGGTTGATGAATCTTTGATTTATGAACAAGTTGATCATTTTAATTGATGTATGTATTGATCGATATATCTTTGTTCCCACATTAGGGGAATCTGGGTGATCACAGTAGTTCCCAAAAAAACATTAAACATACATACACATTATATTAAGACGTACAGCACATAAAAACAACACAAAAAAAATAATAAAATGATAACAAAACCACACAAACTCATTCCCCAAGTTCTCAATCAACCTCTGTATGTTTTTGGACTGTGGGAGGAAACCGGAGTGTCCGGAGTAAACCCACACAACACTGGGAGAACAAACAAACTACACACAGAAAGGTCATAAGTTGGCTTGGCCTGGCTAACCACTGCACCACTGTGTGTGTGTGTGAATGGTTGTCTGTCTGTGTGTGTCCTGAGACAGACTGGCTCCCTGTCCAGGGTGTCCCCTGCCTCTCGCCCTATGATACTGGGATAGACTCCAGTCTCCCCGCAACCCTGATAAGGGATACATCGGTAGATAATGAATGAATGATAACAAAAACAATAATTAATTAGATAAAATAATAACAAAACAATATTAGAATAAAAAATTGTGTATACACTACAAAAAGTCCTAAATAAATATTATATTTTGTCACTTTTATTAAATGGATCCACAGTTAAAGCTGAATCACTAAAGCAAAAAAATATATTTTTTTTCACTAGTTTAATGTGCCTGTAGTGGGATTCAAACCAATAGTTAAATAACTATTTTATTAATTGATATCATTATTATATCATCTGTAAACAGCACGAATGTAGTTCTTATCAACATTTAAATTCTGAGGTCGTCACGAGTCGACGTGGTAAGTGAGCAGAAGGACGCGATGCTCTCAGATAATCAGGACGTATAAAGAAACAAGTGGAACAGAAGAGCTTCGTGACAGACCTTCAAAGAGAGCCAGTGATCCTGACATCCCAGCACTATTACCTCATGCCAGATGTGACGTGCTTTGTTTTGCAAACAGCACATTTGCTTGCACGGCGCAAGACAAAGCCTTCAGAATGTGATTGAAAAGATTTGTTTTCTGCTCTTTTCAATTACGTCCCGGTCGAGTCTGAAGCCCGTCGTCGTCTCCGTGAGCTCGTCCGAGGATGAAGGAAGGATGGCATCGAAGGAGGCGAGGGGGAGGGCAGCCCACTGTTGACATAGAATAAGAGATGGCATGCGTCATATTTCATATTGTTCACGGAGAAATCAAAGAGAATATGGAAGGCTTTGAGTGGAATCCAGTGTAAATACAGATGGTCAAAACTCTGCGAAGAACAATGACAGAGTTAGCGGAAGAGTCGGTTATCCCTCCGTATGCATAATGAAGCACGGCTCTAATGATAAAAGATTAACCCAGTTACTTAAATGAGTTCAAAAACACGAATCCCAGTTGTATTTCCCCCCCCACTCGCGAGTCGCATACAAGCCGTAATTAATGTATCGGAGGCGAAAACACTCAGAGTTCTATTTTGGATATGTGGCCCTGATGAGGAGCAGATAACGAAATATGTCCTTGGAGTGAAGGAATAAAGTTTTCGGAAGCGACGGATGTTATCCATTGATATGCACAGAGTGTTTTTTTTTATTCTTTTTTTTTGTGTGTCTTCCCACACTGGAGACCTCGACGGCGGCTCTTTAAAAATGAACCGCCCACCTTCATCAATGAGGCAATTAACATATTTGAGATTCGCTCCGAGCGGTGTTGACGAAACTTAAGACCCGTCTTCAGCCGGTCGCCCCGAGGAAAGACCATCATCTCCCAAGGTTGCTCATCAGACACTGGATACAAACGATACGCTGCCCAAAGGGCTCCGTCAACGATCCACGGCTTTATAAATGAAAAATACAAGCAAATAATTGTCACTTTGGACAGAATGAAGTCATCGTTTCTGTCGCTGCTGTCACGTATTGTTGTTGTGTTTTGTTTTCTGACAAGTAGAAAAGAATATCCTTCTTTCAACCAATACATCTAATCTAATCTAATCTAAAAATGTATTTGGGAGATCCAGGATCTTAAAACAAAGTACGAGAAACGAGGTCATATGAACAAATATAATATAAGTCACAGATACTAACAGAAGTCCAATCAAAACACAGAACTCAAAAGGGTCAACAAGCTCTCTGTGAGTTCTATTTCTAAGTCCCAGTTCTAATGTACAATAAGTTCATTTCTTAACAAACACAAGTCCAGAGTAACAATAAGAATGATGGAGGCAGGGAAAGTCATAGCAGACAGAACTGGGAATGAGCTGACGCTGGTCTACAGGTAATGTAGCGTATACAAGGGATCCTGATTGACAGATTGCAAGCAGCCCTGTGATGTTAGCAGGACCCGGCACAAACCTTCTGTAATCACCACGACCTTGGTAAACAAGGGAGGAAACAGGAAGAGTCCTGACAAAATGAAAATGTATGAAGGGTTTGCGTTCAATTGTTGCAAAAACATTTTTACAATGACCTTTTTTGGAAGTGATGGTTTGATGAAACTTCAAAAGCCATGCACTGCTCTATAATCTATTGCTATGAACAGCTACAGTATTCAAATGAAACCTCACCTATTCTTTAGACTCAGGGGCGCCACCTACTGAGCTCTTAAGGTAGATCTGTGTTTCATGAAGCTTTGTGAGCCTCGCTGATATCTTTAGGGATGAACCAGGGATTTTTCTATGGGAATGTTTGATTATGACATCACACAATTACCTAAACAGAGCTTTAGAAAGGGTTGCTATTTTTTCCAGGATCTCTCCTGCCTCTTACCTTAGGCAGCTGGGACAGGCTCCGACGCCCCACGGCTCCAATAACAGAATAAGAGGTCAAATAAAAATGAATTATCGTTTCAAACTAGGGGTGGAAGTTTTTTGAAAGCGTAATGAGATGGCAAAAGAAATGGAAGAAAATACTCTGACAATATAAACAAGATATGTTTAATGAAAAGTTTTTGGTAGGATTTTAGATCAACTTTATTTATATCTGTCTAATCTTATCTAGAATACTACCACATACTTATGGCAATTAAAGTATATTCATTCATTTTCTACCGCTTTAATACGTGGGGGTCACGGGTCCCAGTTTCATAGCGCAAGAGGCAGGGGACACCCTGGACAGGACGCCAGTCTGTCTCAGGACACACACAGACAGACAACCATTCACACACACACTCATACCTATGGAGAATTTCCCCAAGTTCTCAATCGACCTCTGTATGTTTTTGGACTGTGGGAAGAAACCGGAGTGTCCGGAGTAAACCCACACAACACTGGGAGAACATACTAACTCCACATAGAAAGGTTGGCTCGGCCTGGAAGCGAACCAGCAACCTTCCTGCTGTGAGGCGACTGCGCCACCGTGCTAAAGTAATATATCATTATAAATATTAAAGTAAATAATACATACATATATGTATATATATATATATAATTTTGAGAAATGGGTGTTGATTAAAAAAAAAAGAAAAGAAAGTAGAAAGAACTCAAGTTTAATTTGAAATGTTAAATATAAATATTCAATATTGTGACGACACTGATCTACTTCCATGTAATGTACTTTAAAATCCTTGAAACAGAGCAACAGTGTTTCACGGATCCTCTCTGACGACAGCCGTGTGGACGAGGAACTAAAAGAGCAGCTGTCAAAAACACAGAAAAGCGTCAAGTGTTGCGTGAACATCAGTATGCATAACGGTTACGATTCTTCATTGGTTTGCCGGGAATTGATTTATTATTCTTTGCAAGGAGGGAGTCAACTAAATCAGTCGCCAATCATACTTTGAAGTGAGTCTCGGTCTCAGCTGCTTTCTTGCCAGCAGCCACTTCACGGCTGACCCTGTCGGCCCGGATCGCTCTTTTTCTCTTAATAACCTCATCGCCGACTCCTCTCTTCCTCTCACTTTTTCTCTTTCTTGCTCTCAACTCCTCCGTCACTAATGCTTACCCCTTCACAAGGATTCTCTTTGCATCATCTGACAACCTTCTCAGTGTCGAGGAGAAGATGTGACGGATGGGGGGGGGATTCTCTCTTTCCCTGACGAGCGTTCGGATGAAATATTGAACTGAGGAATGATCTGATTTACTGCAGCCTCCTTCTTATTTCACACAGCCTATAGGATGTTTGATTGTACGATCAGGGTTTAGGATGTTTCACGAGTCGCATCTTTTATTTCCTTTAGATGTGATCAGTGAGGATAAAACCTCTTTTTTTCTATAATGCACGAGCTCCAGACGAGCAACATTTTTAACATAAGGTTGGACCGGAGCGAACGTTTCTTATTTCGATTTTTGGAAGCTTGTCAGCTTTGAGTTTGATTTATAAACAAGTTGATCATTTTAATTGATGTATGTATTGATCGATGCATCTTTGTTCCCACATTAGGGAAATCTGGGTGATCACAGTTGTTCCCAAAAAAACATTAAACATACATACACATTATATTAAGACATACAGCACACAGATAACAACACAAAACAATAATAGAATAAATAAAATGATAGCAAAAACAATAATAGAATAAATAAAATGATAACAAAACAATAATAGAATAAATAAAATGATAGCAAAAACAATAATTAATTAGATAAAATGATAACAAAACGATAATAAAATAAATAAAATGATAACAAAAACAATAATAAAATAAATAAAATGATAACAAAAACAAGAATTATTTGGTTAAATGATAATAAAACAATAATAGAATAAATAAAATAATAGAAAATATTGAAAAAAACAACTGGAATGATCTGATTTACTGCAGCCTCCTTCTTATTTCACACAGCCTATAGGATGTTTGATTGTACGATCAGGGTTTAGGATGTTTCACGAGTCGCATCTTTTATTTCCTTTAGATGTGATCAGTGAGGATAAAACCTCTTTTTTTCTATAATGCAAGAGCTCCAGACGAGCAACATTTTTAACATAAGGTTGGACCGGAGCGAGCGTTTCTCATTTGGGTTTTTGGAAGCTTGTCAGTTTTGAGTTTGATTTATAAACAAGTTGATCATTTTAATTGATGTATTGATTGATCGATGCATCTTTGTTCCCACATTAGGGAAATCTGGGTGATCACAGTAGTTCCCAAAAAAACATTGAACATACATACACATTATATTAAGACATACAGCACACAAATAACAACACAAAACAATAATAGAATAAATAAAATGATAGCAAAAACAATAATAACATAAAAAGAATAATAACAAAACAATAATAGAATAAATAAAATGATAGCAAAAACAATAATTAATTAGATTAAATGATAACAAAACAATAATAAAATAAATACAATGACGACAAAAACAATAATAAAATAAATAAAATGATAACAAAAACAATAATTAATTAGATTAAATGATAACAAAACAATAATAGAATAAATAAAATGATAACAAAACAATAATAGAATAAATAAAATGTTAACAAAAACAATAATTAATTAGATTAAATGATAACAAAACAATAATAGAATAAATAAAATGATAACAAAAACAATAATAGAATAAATAAAATGATAACAAAAACAATAATTAATTAGATTAAATGATAACAAAACAATAATAAAATAAATAAAATGATAACAAAAACAATAATTAATTAGATAAAATGATAACAAAACGATAATAAAATAAATAAAATGATAACAAAAACAATAATAAAATAAATAAAATGATAACAAAAACAAAAATTAATTAGATAAAATGATAACAAAACAATAATAAAATAAATAAAATGATAACAAAAACAAGAATTAATTAGATAAAATGATAACAAAACAATAATAAAATAAATAAAATGATAACAAAAACAAGAATTATTTGGTTAAATGATAACAAAACAATAATAGAATAACTAAAATAATAGAAAATATTGAAAAAAAACAACTGGAATGATCTGATTTACTGCAGCCTCCTTCTTATTTCACACAGCCTATAGGATGTTTGATTGTACGATCAGGGTTTAGGATGTTTCACGAGTCGCATCTTTTATTTCCTTTAGATGTGATCAGTGAGGATAAAACCTCTTTTTTTCTATAATGCACGAGCTCCAGACGAGCAACATTTCAAACATAAGATTGGACCGGATTTTTGGAAGCTTGTCATGGCGACGACTTCTGGTGAACAGCTCTACGATCTCATCTGTGTCACATTGGAATGACAAATAAAAAAAACTTGGGGAACACATTAAGCAGTCAAAGCAAAGTGAAATAAAGCGCCATCTCTGTATAAACACATTTTATTGCAACTGTTTTTTATTCTCTTATATACAACACAAGTCATTTGTTTTACAGAACTGTCAATATTCAATTATATATTTTAAACTCAATTTAACACCTCTATAAAAAGATGCTAGTGGATGAAAAAAGGTTATTGATTTTCCCGTTAAACACATCTGTAAACTAACAAAAAAAGATCCTAAACAGTGTATTGATTCTTCAGAAATATTAAAAAGGCTGATTGATAATAATAGCTTTACTAGAGCAAAGTGTGAAAAGAATTTGTTAAAGGCTATAAACTTCCAGCTGGGCTTGAAGAAGTAAAGGTTCTCTTCTGTGTCATTAAAGTGTCAGTCCTTGAGCTCTCTGAGAGCGGAAGGATAAAAGTAATACAACCCATAGGAATACTGTTGGCGTTCAATCTTTTATTTTCACGCCTCTTCTATTATTCTTTTCTTCCTTCTTGATGTTGTTTTTGTCCTGGAATGTTTTACGTCTTTTATCCTTTCAGTGTGATTTGAGAAATTTGCTTTTTCTTGAAGGTTTTTCTGGTTTATTTCCTTCATGAATTCGCCGTTACGGGAAGCGTCGCCAGGGAACGGATGGTCTCGCAAACCAGGAAGCTTCAAATGGCAATAAAAAAAGATTGATCAGCAGCCGAAGTACATCACGGCCACTGGAGGAGAGTAAAAGTCTAAGCAGTGTACTTCTGGGTATAGTGAACATTTCTAGCCCCGGAAATTAATCTGATGCCGAAATTTAGTAGATCACTTCAGCGAGTTTTCCCGGATCAAGATGTATTATTGAACTCATGAATAAAACTAGGGGAAGAAAAAGCAGAAAAGTGAGAGACAATCAGGTTTCCTTGGAAGAAGATGAAAAATTTCAATCCCGCTTCGCAGCGTTCAAAACAACCGCCCGTCAGGAATTGACAAGATAAAGATTAAAGAAGACAAAAAAAAGGAAAAAAACAAGAATCAAGATCTGCAAGTATTTTCCAAGATAGATATTGGAGTTTTGTTTTACTCTTTGAGAAGATTTCTTATGATCAAGTCCAGTAAATACAGTAAAGAAGTCAGGATTGACGTAGGATTGTGGTACACAAGTACTCATGCCTTTAAATAAACGTGAATATTCATGATCAAATGTAATCCTATCTGACGTTTTGAAGAAGCCATGAAAACACTGATGAATCTTCTGTTTTTTATAGACGCAAGTGTTTTTAAGACGCTATGCAAGATGTGAATATGTCATAATGTTAATGGATATATACGATTACTATATAAATACTTACACTCTAATTAAAATGTATATTATTTATGTAGTATTTTCTTCTTATTTTAATCGTATGCTTCTTAAATTTTCTTTACATTTTTCACTTTCATCTTCATTTTTGCCATGATTTATTTTTTATTTTTTTAAGGTATTTTGCCATCATTAACTCCCCGGATTATCCCTTTTTCTTTCTAGCCAGTAAAGAAACCCCTTTTTTTCTATGTAGTATTTGTCAAAGAGTGTTTTTTTCAGTCAATTTCCGGGCTTTATTCTGTGGCCGAGGCTTATCCCAGCTACTTAGGGTAGAAGACAGGAGACACTCTGGCTTCCCTCCCTCCAGAAAGCACCATTTTGGTAATATTTGGATACTTGGAAAAGACTAGGTTCATCCCTAAAGTGAGGTTTTATTAGAATGGTTGTTCATAGCAATATATAAACAACATACCAGATTTTCTCCACAGCAACATTGCGCTGTTACACATCAAAACAATACTCAATAAAATAAATACTTAAAAGGTCAAGATAACACCGAGACAAACACAGGAGTTTTGTATGAACTGCAGGCGAGAAGATCCTTCTTGTTTAGACATGAAAACAAACTGTTACAATAGTGTAAACGACACAAACACATGGATTATAAGATTCTGTGACAAGAATGTTTATGGTGCCTTTTATTCAGTCAAATCAACAACATTAATGTGATTTTAGCCAGTGATGAGTTGACGAAGCTTCATGAAACAGTATTAAGCTAAGTAGGTCTAAAAATTATGTTTCAATACAGCAGTAGATTATAGAGTGAAAAAGTGCCACCTAGTGGTCTCTAAAGAGAAGGACAGTGCTTCATGAAGCGTCATCAACACATCACTAGTTTTAGCTGATTCAGCAATATTATTGCATCCACGAAAACAGCCTCTGCTGTGTATGTGATGCACTTTTCTCTCGTGGTTGTGGAGGCAGAGGTTGTTTCATGACACGTCAGGAATCGTGATGCATCGTTGTAATGTCCAGACTTATCTATGTGTCATGAAACCTTGTCTTCTTTTTCCTGAAGCCTCTTTAACTCAACATGATCCACAGATATTGACAATCGAATGCCATTGTCAAAATAATACATCTTAATGGAAAGATGGACCAACACTCACACAGACTCGCCTGAATGTACTTTTGTCGTTATTGGGCACAAACCCAGAAGGAAAATGAAAGAGATCCAGCTGTGTTTTCCCGACCGCGGCGCTAATATCGAGCGGCGTGTCTGGATTAGATGTGAAGCCTCTGCAGGTGTGTGAATAAAAGTGTTTGTTTACTCTGATATGCTACATCTAAGCTTTATTGTTCATGCGACGCGACACCATCCTGAGGGGTTCGAACGTGTGTGTTTGATATTTGAGTGTGACGGCGTTATGTTTCTGGCTGGTGTGTGTCGCTCTAGTCTCTCGGTCCTCACGGGTCAGGAAGGCTCGCGTCCAGCGACGGAACTGATCCACGGAGGCCGTAAAGAAAGTCCGTTCTCCTCGAGGAAAGTTCTGAGAAGAGAAAACGCTCGGACGACCACGACTGGAGGGAAAACAAAAATGTCAAGGTGGCTTCTCTGATTGCTCACGACTCAAACTTCTTTTAAACTTTAAACTTCTGTACTTAATGAGGCCGGCAAAAAAAGTAATTAGTCCGGACAGAAGCTTTCTCCACGTTTTCCTATTCATCTCCCATCTTCACCGCCTTATTATCTTCCGTGAGTCCAATCTTCTGCTCTCAACTTCCAAACAATTTACTGGCGTCTGAAGAACACCATGGACACGGGAGATAAAGGACACAATCAACCAACAAAGCCGGACTTGATGGACGGGTCTTGTTTATCGGCTCCAGACGCTCGGTTTACAAAGTTCCTGAGATTTCATCAGTGTTTGAAAGGAATAAAAAACTCACTCAGGTGAGCTCCGTGCATGATGAAACTTAACGCAATCTTACTATCCAGTCTGAGAAGTGCTACTTATCTTTGACTGGATAAACACCTGAGATCTCGCAACAACAACACGGGCCTGGTGTTCACTTGTACCGGGCGATTAGAAGCGAGACTGTCCTCCCAAAAATGTTGCCGCTTCGTTACATCACGAGTGTTTCGTCTTCGATTCTTAATTGATCTACATGTGGTTTAACCTCAGGTCAGTGACTCGTTTGAACGCAGGTTGAATAGATGATACACCTTTACTGTTAAAGTGAATACTTCCCTATTAAAGTTAATACTTTCTTGTTAAAGTGAATACTTTCTTGTTAAAGTTAATACTTTCCTGTTAAAGTTAATACTTTCTTGTTAAAGTAAACACTTTCCTATTAAAGTTAATACTTTCCTGTTAAAGTGAATACTTTCTTGTTAAAGTGAATACTTCCCTATATAAGTAAATACTTCCCTATTAAAGTAAATACTTTCCTGTTAAAGTAAATACTTTCCTGTTAAAGTTAATACTTTCCTGTTAAAGTTAATACTTTCTTGTTAAAGTAAACACTTTCCTATTAAAGTTAATACTTTCCTGTTAAAGTGAATACTTTCTTGTTAAAGTGAATACTTCCCTATTAAAGTAAATACTTTCCTGTAAAAGTTAATACTTTCTTGTTAAAGTGAATACTTCCCTATTAAAGTAAATACTTTCCTGTTAAAGTAAATACTTTCCTATTAGTTAATACTTTCCTATTAAAGTAAATTCTTTCCTATTAAAGTTAATACTTTCCTGTTTAAGTGAATACTTTCCTGTTAAAGTTAATACTTTCCTATTAAAGTTAATACTTTCCTGTTAAAGTGAATACTTTCCTGTTAAAGTGAATACTTTCCTGTTAAAGTGAATACTTTCCTGTTAAAGTGATACTCAAAATACATTTAAACTTAATCAAGGGTTGAGATTATTTTCAGATTAATATGTTCTTTTTAGAGTTATAGATGAAAATGTTTGTTCATTTTAATGTAGGGACTGGAGCTTAGTTGTCTTCGTCTTTTTCTTTGTCCAAAAAGACATGTAAACAACTCTATATTTTAAGTTTGTTTTTAGCAAAAGCTTAAGGTCTCCAACAAACTTAAAATATAGACTTGTTTACGTTTTTTTAGATTTATTTAAGCAGTATGAAGGTATTTCGATGTTTGTTGTTGGACGAAGATAAAGACTAAGACAACTGAGCTCCAGTCGCTACATTAAAATGAACAAACATGTTTTTCTAGAACTCTAAAAAGAACAGATTACTCTGAAAATAATCCAACATTAGTCGACATGAGGCTGAGTAGAAAATTAGTTTGAGTTTTGGGTGAAACTATCACTTTAAGTGTTAATAAAGTCACTATTCCAGGTTCAAGACTGGTTATTGACATTTAAATGCAGGAAACAACATTGTAAGTCAAGACCTCGGATGGTAAAAAGTACACAAAGAAAAGAATATAAGGTGACAATAAAAGAAGAAAGTGTTAGTCAGTGTCAAGTTAGTGGAGAATTTGATTCTGTATTGTACACGATGAACAGCTTTTTTAAATACACACAGTCAAATATTTGCTTAGTGGTCATGTTGGTTATATTTTTAAACTGTTTTATTCGCAGAGCGAAACATGGGCGTGTGATTTCCCGCCGTTGAGAGAGAAGTTAAGAAAAAAGAAGATTAAACAGTTATTGAGAGATGGTCGCTCCGGAGTGGCAGCTGAATCTGACAGAGACGAGCAAAATTACACAGTTTTTTACATCTGTGTTGCTTCCTGTTGGGACAAAAAAAAATTGAAACCCAAATTGCTTCCGACGTCCTGGTAGGGGCCTTTCATTTGTTCTGTTTTAATACAATATAACCTTCTCTCGTCTGCCTCGTGGCTCCATGAGCAAGAGCACAAAACTGCTTTTGTCTCCGTCTGCAGAAAAAAACCCAGACACTCCAACTTTAAAAGCCATTCCCGTCACTTTGAATCTTTATTTCAAGAGTTTTTTATCCGTGGAAAGGAAAAGATTTCCGTTCTGTCCACGTTAGGAGCAGCTAAAACGACGCCTTGTTCGTCTCACAGGTGAGGAGGTTCCAGCGTCATTTCAACGATTAATATTTTACATCCAATAAATTATTTCTCTTTGGACATGTTCAAGACAAGCCAGAGTCTCTTTGGGAGTCAGACACTGAGTCACACCGACCAAAAATAGATTTGACGTTTTCCATTTCCCTTTTTAAGCCGAGTCAGCAGAAAAAGCTGGTTCTAACGTATTCATTGATCATACGGTTGAGGCCGCGATTTTAATTGTCTTATAAATATGTTTTATTATTGTTATGCTTTTAATTTTTAAATGCAAAACATTTTTTTTTTTTTAGGTGAGACTATTGAATTTTTAACATGATTTAATTTCAAATCTAATATTTAATTTGGGACCAACGGTGGATCAAGAATAAGTTATAAATGTAGACCAATCATTGGGTGAGACTATGATGTGAATGTTAATCTGTCTGGACATCTTCTTTGATTTTTTCTTCTAATCTATAGGGCAGGGGTCCCTAAATCAATTTCCCTTCTCTGATGAGGCGTCGGTTTGTAAGAGTAAAAGTGTTACGTTGGCAAAAATGCATTGTTTTCCAGTAAAGCCACAAATGACCATATAAAGTTTTATTTTTTCAACAGAAAATAAACAATATTAATAATAAAATTAAAATAAAGAATAATGAAATAACCATCAGTGAGCTCCATGGAACATTAACTGTTAAAACGTTGATATATTTCAAACCATATCTTCTTTAAGAGCAAACAAATTAGGTTAGTGAGTATAACAACAAAAAAACATCTAAATTTTTATGTAGCAACTCTAAGAAAGAAGTACAAATGGGTGGTCCTGTATTTTTGTTACACAAAGTATATGATGGTATTGTAAGTAAGTAATATTTATAGAGCACTTTTCCAGACCAGGGTCACATAGCGCTTAAACAATCAAAACAATACACAATAAAATATATACTTAAAAGATCAAGATAAAACTGAGTCCAACACAAGAGTCTTAGACAATCAAGGAAAAGCCTGCACGAATAAAAGTGTCTTGAGATGTTTCTTGAAGGAGTCAGTAGATCATCAAACACAGATGTTTCTTGAAGGAGTCAGTAGATCATCAAACACATATGTTTCTTGAAGGAGTCAGTAGATCATCAAACACAGATGTTTCTTGAAGGAGTCAGTAGATCATCAAACACAGATGTTTCTTGAAGGAGTCAGTAGATCATCAAACACAGATGTTTCTTGAAGGAGTCAGTAGATCATCAAACACAGATGTTTCTTGAAGGAGTCAGTAGATCATCAAACACAGATGTTTCTTGAAGGAGTCAGTAGATCATCAAACACAGATGTTTCTTGAAGGAGTCAGTAGATCATCAAACACAGATGTTTCTTGAAGGAGTCAGTAGATCATCAAACACAGAGATGTTTCTTGAAGGAGTCAGTAGATCATCAAACACAGATGTTTATTGAAGGAGTCAGTAGATCATCAAACACAGATGTTTCTTGAAGGAGTCAGTAGAAGAGAGATGGTTCCAAAGCTTAGGAGCAACAGTCTGGAAGGATTTCTCTCCTCCATCAATAGATTCTGATCCACAGACCTCAGAGCCCGAGCTGGGGTGTAAGTCTTGATCAGATCACTGATGGAAGGTCTGACCATGAATAGATCTGAAAGTAAGAACCAGAATTTTAAAATGATCCTGAAAGAAACTGGAAGCCAGTGAAGAGTTTGAAGGAGAAATGTGAGTTCTTCTACTAGAGAAGGCCAAATGTGGAGGCGGGCTGTTGTTTGGAGACCACTGCTATAGGGCATCCTGGAGGGTCAATAAAGGTACATCACTATATCTAAAACTGTTAATACCTCAGAAAGTATAACTATACAGCATTTTTGTTTTATAAATGTGACATTTTTAGACTGTAGGAAAAACAAGTTGTTTTCCTTCAAGTGACTTCTGCAACTCTGCCACCTGCTGTTAAGAGATGAAAGAAGGCATAATATTATATTCTTAAAATAAACTAGAGCAATCATGGGTCAAATGATATCACATAAAACACACAGTTTGTTTGTCATTTCTTTAATAGTTTGTTACCTTGGGTGCAGTGGTTTGATCGCCTCACAGCAAGAAGGTTGCTGGTTCGCTTCCATGTCGGGAGGGAGTCAACTTGTGACCTTTCTGTGTGGAGTTAGTATGTTCTCACCATGTTGTGTGGGTTTACTCCGGACACTCCGGTTTCCTCCCACAGTCCAAAAACATACAGAGGTTGATTGAGAACTTGGGAAAAGTGTCCATAGGTATGAGTGTGTGGTTGTCTGTCTTAGTGTGTCCTGAGACAGACTGGCATCCTGTCCAGGGTGTTCCCTGCCTCTCGCCCAATGAAACTGGGTGGGGCTCCCCCACCAAATTAGGGATTGCGCGGTTACGAAAATGAATGAATGAGTTTGTTACTGTTACTGATCTCAAGCTGCGCTGAGCTGAATTGATTGACTAGTGCTGCATTCTTGGCGCAGTTTTAGTGTATCTGCCAATCAAATGAGGTCTGAATCGGCAGATCTGTTGTGTGGAGTCCCTCAAGGTTCTGTTCTGGGTCCTTTATTGTTTTTGCTGTACTTGATTCCCCTCGGTAAAATCATTCAGAGATTTCAAGATGTTTCTTATCACATTTTTGCTGATGACATCCAGCTCTACTGCTCTTTTGATCCAACTGAGCCCCAGAGGCTGAACAGCTTAGTCAATTGTTTGCTAGAAATCAAACAATGGCTGAGTGAAAACACTCTACAGCTAAATTTGGACAAAACTGAAACACTGGTGATTGTTGATGATAAGGTTCCAGGGTTGAGTCAGTACTTCGGTGACTTAGGTCAGTCTATCAAACAGAGCCTGAGAAACCTGGGTGTTGTATTTGATAAAGACATGTCTCTTGTTCGACACTGAAGAAAACTGACCAGAAACTGTTTCCTTCAACTGAGAAAAATCTCTAAACTTAGGAAAATGTTGTCGGAACATGATCTGGATCTTATAATCCATGCGTTTGTTTCTTCTCGTCTGGACTATTGTAACAGTTTGTTTTCATGTCTTAACAAGAAGGATGTGTCTCGCCTGCAGTTGATTCAGAACTCTGCAGCGAGAATTCTGACTCGCTCAAGTAGAAGAACTCACATTTCTCCGGTCCTTAAAACTCTTCACTGGCTTCCAGTTTCTTTCAGGATCAAATTTAAAATTCTGGTTCTTACTTTCAGATCTATTCATTGTCAGGCTCCTCCTTCCATCAGTGATCTGATCCAGCCTTACACCCCAGCTCGGGCTTTGAGGTCTGTGGATCAGAATCTACTTATGGTTCCACGCACACGGCTCAGGACCAGAGGAGAGAAATCTCCTAAGCTTTGGAACGATCTTCTCTCTCTTTGCGCTAGATGGAGTCTACTGACTCCTTTAAGAAACATCTTAAGACGTTTCTATTTGTTCAGGCTTTTCCTTGATTTTCTGGAACTCCTGTGTTGTTCTCAGTATTATCTTGATCTTTAAAGTATATACTTTTTTGAGTATTGTTTTGATTGTTTAAGCGCTTTGTGACCCTGGTCTAGAAAAGCGCTATATAAATAAATATTACTTACTTACTTACTTACATAAAGGCTGCCTTTCATGTCCACAGATTGAATACTGTGAAACATAGTTAGTGGGATAAAAGTAAAGATTTGAATGGATGAGCATCAGCTCCACGCAGACATGCACGTAGGTAGATTTAATAGTGAAACATCGAAGAGATTTCAGAGGCGCACAAGTTAAATGTAAAGTGCTTTGAGCTGGTCAAGACGTGAGAAAGTCCGGTGCGAGCCCATCGAGGTGGGCTGTATCGGATTTTTTTTCTCACCAAGATCCCTTTGTGTCAGAGGGTTGCAGAGAAAGGAAACCACCAAGAACACCAGCAAAGCCTCAGAAAACGCTTCCAAGTCGTGGATCAAAAGGGGATCCATGGTGTTAGCGTGCGGCTCGGTTACAGGCCAGAGTCTGGAGATGAAAGGCAGGAAGCCCCCTCTGAACCTCGCTTCCTCACAGCCGACGCACCCACAGAATACATTGTGATCAAGCAAACATCGGACAATCAAAGACGCGAGACAGAAAATACGTGTGTGTCAACAGCATACATCACAAAAGTAAAGAAGGAAACAATCAGGAAACAAAAACTTCTTTGATACAAATGTGTTTTGAAGCAGTGGATTTATTTATCGGAAAGAATGATTACAAAAGTAGGCCTTACAAGACCTTAAATACAACAGTTAACAAAGAATGTAAATTATTCAGAAAAACCAGAAGTTCGAGCGCTGGGTCCAGTCTCTGTCAGAAATCCTGGTTCACCCACCAGATCCTTCCAGAGAGTGGCTGACAACCTTTTAGCTTTTCTTTCCTTTTAAAGACCTCAAGACCCTCCCCGAACACGTGAAGTAAGTTGAGTATACAATTAGAAACTCGGTGTACGGGATGTTTTGCAAAATCGATGTTGTTTTCGTGACCTAAACACTGACCTAAACAAAGAATCTTCAGTCTTCCTTCACACTTGTTATCTCAAACCAGGTCTGTAGACCCTAAATTCTGTGTCTTGACATTTTTAGAATCGTACACGTTTCATATCTCAAAAAGAAGAGCACGTCCACATGGCTACCACCTTCTTTCCCAACACATATAGCTTTCACAGTTTGAACTATTGACACACAGAGGTCTCTGTCAATGATATCTGAGACTCACACAAAGGTTCACACAAAGTTAAGCACAGATGCTTAGAGCCTTCAACTTTTTAACCCTGCTTTTTTGGGAATAACACATTTGTTAAAAAAAAAAAATACATGAATATGTTTTAACTCTGAATAGAATAAACTATTATCAATGTTAACAATTGAGCACATATATGTGGTTCAATCTGAGGATATATCTTCAGTTTGTAGTAAAGAAGTCAAACCTTTGTAGAGACTTTCAGGAGATATTTTTAAAATCCCTCAAATTGTTGTTGATTAATATGTTTTCTTTTCCACCGACAGAAAAAAACATCCATGGCTGACATATATACGTTGGCGCTGCTTTCAAAGACGGGCTCTGATTAAAAAAAGGCAGCAGAAATCGGAGGTGAACGTTTGATGAAAACGTTTTCCTCACATGACTGACTTCCTCTCGGCGGCGTTACGAGGAACACGGTCTGGAGCCGAGCGGCGCTTCGTCGCCTGGGATCAATGAGTTTCGGGGGGTGAAAGTGGAGGATGCACCGAAGGTGTAAAGGTGGTGCTCGGTGTTAGAAGTCAAGGCAGACTTCAAGTGGTGATCCTAAGTAAGCCGGCGGTCTGGCCTCGTCCTGGACTCGTCCTCGCGTCCAACACGCTATCGATTCCGTGTTTCCTAATGAGTTGTTCTGGGCCAAGTGGGATTTCCGTCTGGCATTCTTCCCTCGACTGACTCTTTTTTTTTCTTCTCTCCCTTCAGAGGGAAGGTGTTGTTTCCCTCGCATTGATTCACAAGGTTTCTTTGATATGGTTTACACATTCTTGTGTTTCATTTTACTTACTCAACTGATACAGGATTTGCCTACTGAGTACTTTTACATCTTCTAAAACATTTCATTTAAATCCTTCCAGTCTTCACTCAATTAAGCCTTCGCTGTAATTTTGTAGTGTTTGAATTAAACTAATTTTATATGAGGTACTAGTAGTTATTGTCTTGTTATAAATGTTTAATTTGTAATAATGTATAATACTTTATATATTGCTATTATTATTATATTAATTTGTTGTGTTAATTGTTTCAAATGTATTATTCACATGATTATGTTTTCTATTGTCTTTATTCACATTGTCTGTTGATTGTTTTTGTTTTTTTTAATAATAACAATTTCATGTGTATTTAGTGCTTAAATTACTCCCCCATCAATCAATTAATTATCAGAGGAAAAAGTGAAGTCAAATATTGGATTATTACCAAGAAAATAAATACTTGCGATAAATAAAGAATATTTTTTAACACAAGGAATAATTTGGAAAAATATTTTTACTTATTGAAATATTACGTAAATACCATTGGATCATTATCGATGGTTGTGTATATTCCAGATCTTGAAATAAGGCATGATGTGCAGCAGATCATTGGCACCTCTACAGAGAGGTTGTGGAATTACAGCCTCTCTAAACCGTTTACAATCCAGAGTCCCTTCGATTGAGCAGACGAAGCGAAACTCACTGGCAAGAAAACGCAAACATGGTCACGATCACGAACCTTCTTCCTGTGAAACACTATCCATGACTTCTGACAGCGACTCACAAGATGTACTGAAAGAACCACAACCTCTGATTTAAATGTTATTTAATCAATAATGTACGTTTGATGATCACTTTCCCTGAAGAATATTCATGTCAAGAACATCTTAAAACCATCAAACAAATTAATTACACTTAACATTTATTCACTTATTTAACAAACGATTATATTAATTACAGTTTTCCCCTCGTTTTAAACTATAAATATCATTTATTGTAAATCAAGATCTGAATTT